>NW_025746866.1:0-83026 GCF_021184085.1 Oncorhynchus gorbuscha
CAGGACACCTACACCACCCGTTGTTACAGGAAGGCCATAAAGATCATCAAGGACATCAACCACCCGAACCACTGCCTGTTCACCCCGCTATCATCCAGAAGGCGAGGTCAGTACAGGTGCATCAAAGCTGGGACCGAGAGACTGAAAAACAGCTTCTATCTCAAGGCCATCAGACTGTTAAACAGCCACCACTAACACTGAGTGGCTGCTGCCAACACACTGTCATTGACACTGACCCAACTCCAGCCATTTTAATAATGGGAATTGATGGGAAATGATGTAAATATATCACTAGCCACTTTAAACAATGCTACCTTATATAATGTTACTTACCCTACATTATTCATCTCATATGCATATGTATATACTGTACTCTACATCATCGACTGCATCCTTATGTAACACATGTATCACTAGCCACTTTAACTATGCCACTTTGTTTACTTTGTCTACACACTCATCTCATATGTATATACTGTACTCGATACCATCTACTGTATACTCGCATTAACATACCCTTAAGGGAAGATTTCGGCAGTACCTGTATGGTTAGTGAGAAAGTCCATATTGCAAATGTACGGTCCCTTACTAGACGTCAGAAATCGTTTGTAAAATTCGCGGGACGGCGTGGCCGAGCGGCAGGGCCGGACCTACCAGGGAAGTCATCAAATGAACTTTGTCGGACATTCGGTTTCCGTTTTTACAAAAATAATAAGATTTAGGTCATTTTCCGATGTCCCGGAAATTCCCAAAGGGCATAAGCAATCATATTGCTATTGGACAAAACATCACGATTCACGGCGGGCCTTATCTCTCGAAAACTGAAATATTTGAAGCCGAAACTCGGTGGCGTAGGGGCGGCATAATGGGCAGTTATTTGAACAAGATGGCGTCTAGGCCTCAACGGTTTTGAGTTATGGCCATTTATCTGGGATTAAAGGTCCAAAATGAAAATAGAGAAATTATTTTCCACTTCCACGTCAAAGTCAAGGAGCCTCGGTGTCAATAAAAAAAGAACCAGCCATTTATCTATCGTCATTTAAGAGAAATCGTACAACGACACCTTGGTGATGTTCACCGGATAGGTTTTTTTTTCAACTGTTGCAGGGTGTTCTTACGAATCTTTTAAAGTGTGCTGCGGAGCTCTGCGAGATTTCTGTGATTTTCTATGATTTTCTGAAATAACACACACTCACTAAACCCTCTGTAAATAACTCAGTTCTTAACGTAAAGACTTAAAACTCAGGATTCTGTAAAGGCATACCCCAATCATGATATGAGTTTATTTATAGCTTCCTGTGCCAACCGGAAGTGCCTTTAATGGTGTCACAGTGGCAGTTTCCATGGGTTAAAGGTCAGATCTTTTCAAAACTTCATATGTGTGACTAGGTAACCATCATGAACTGTAAATCAGTCATTTCTCCCAACAGATGTCAAAGAAAATCTCTCACACGCACACACACAGCAAGGATGGAGTGAAAAGTGCGGTTCTCAAAGTCACAGAGAGCAGGCAATGGCATAAACATAATAATCTCTAGGCGTGCCGAGTTCAACGAGATATCCCGCTTGACCG
The DNA here is from genome assembly GCF_021184085.1 of Oncorhynchus gorbuscha. Classification (NCBI taxonomy): domain Eukaryota; kingdom Metazoa; phylum Chordata; class Actinopteri; order Salmoniformes; family Salmonidae; genus Oncorhynchus; species Oncorhynchus gorbuscha. The sequence continues at coordinate 1,574 of NW_025746866.1, forward strand.
TAGCTCGCTCGGTCTAAGCGCAGCGACCATTAGAAAATTAGGCCCAAAATGAAGCCTGCCCCACAACGTCATTTGCTTTTGGGTGACAGTGAGAGAACCGTTAAGGTGAGAAGCACAATTGACCTCAGGTACGTTCTAAGGTCCTTCCGATCCATGCAAGCCTAACGTTGACCGTGTGGCATTAACCCTTAATAGTTAAAAGAAGGTGTTTACTTCAAAGAGTTTGCATTGACTTCTCTCCCCATAGGAATACATTGCCTTTACCCCTAAATTCAACCTGAAGTCTATATGGGTTATGAATGCCGTATGAACCTGTCTTTGGTAACAGTCCATCAGGCCAGTATGAGGTCTACCTGTGTTGATTCTAAGCTTCCTGGACCAACCGGAAGTGGTTAAAATCACCCTAAAAGTGTTTTTCCATTACCTGCCTGCAGTTTGATAGACAGTGCATTCAACCCTGTGTAAATCAGTCAATTCTTAACGTAAGGACTTAAAACTCAGGATTCTGTAAATGCATAGCCCAGTGAGGATATGTGTTGACTTATAGCTTCCTGTGCCAACCAGAAGTGCCTTAATTGGTGTCTCAGGTGCTGTTTCGAGGGTTAAAAAGTCAGATCTGTCCAAAACTTCATATGTGTGATTAGGCAACCCCCATGAACTGTAAATCAGTCATTTTCCCATAAAATTTCAAAGGAAAACTAAATCACACAGACACACAACTTGGAAGGAGGGACGTATTGGGGTTTGTAGAGACAGACAGTGCCTCCAATAGTTAGCTTTGTTCGAGCTAAAAAAGAACCGTCAGACCTAGAGTTCCGAAACTTTAGAAACCTGTTCTAGACCTCGGGTCGATAGTGCGTGGTGAGTTAGGTGGCTCTAGAAGGTTCTCGGACGAGAAATAGCCTCGTACATTTGCAATGACTTCAATTCATTTTGACCATTACGAAAATGGCGACATTTAGAAAAGTCTCAGAGACACAAGACTAGGTGCATTGAAACCGGCTCGGGCCATAGAGAAGGACCGCAACGTTTCGGTCCGATAGCTCATTCAAGGACCCCATAGCAAGGCATTGAAAAAAATGGATTTTCAGCACCAATTAGGGTTTTACTCGGGCACCGAAGGACCTATCGAGCAAACTCGGGATTCGGGGTCGCCTCACATAGGCCTTCACATAATGTCTGACCTGGACCCGCAGCTAGAACGTAACTATGTGTTTTACGTTTTTATTATGTTTTAAACTAATGGCGCTGTGAATTATGGGCCTGCTCTGACATATGTGATAGTTGGCTTCTAAATGAGTTGGAAAAAGTGGGTTTGGTGTCAATTGGTATCAGTTTGGTGTCAGAATGACATCTAATTGACTAGTGGACACTGACTTGCTAGTTGACTTTTGTACATTAGCAATATGTTTAAACGGAGAGGGACCATCACCAAAATGGCATTCTGAAATCAACACAAAAAATGGCATCACCATAGTCTCCAGGCTGTGCAGAGTTCAACGAGACGCCCCGCTTGACCGTAGCTCGCTCTGAGTGCAGCGACCTTGAAAAAAAAGAAGGCGCAAAAGGAAGGCTGGCCCTCAATGTCATTTGCTTTAGGGTGACAGTGAGAGAACCGTTAGGGTGAGAAGCACAATTCGACCTCAGGGTACGTTCCTAAGGTCCCCCTGATCCGTGCAAGCCTAACCTTGACCGTGTGGCATTAACCCTTAATAGTTAAAATAAGGTGTTTACTTCAAACAGTTTGCATTGACTTCTCTCCCCATAGGAATACATTGCCTGCACCTCTAAATTCAACCTGAGGCCTATGTGGGTTATGAATGCCTTATGAACCTGTCTTCTATGACAGTCCATCAGCGCACTATGAGGTCTACCTGTGCCGATTCTAAGCTTCCTGAAGCAACCGGAAGTGGTTAAATTGACCCAAAAGGTGTTTTGATGTACATAACCTTCAAAGGTGAAAATGACTACATTCAACCCTGTGTAGATCGTAGATCAGTCAATTCTTAACTTAAAGACTTAAAACTCAGGATTCTGTAAGTTTCTATGTCAATCAAGACATGGGTTTACTTATAGCTTCCTGTGCCAACCGGAAGTGCCTTTAATGATGTCACAGTGGCAGTTTCCAAGGGTTAAAAAGGTCAGATCTTTTCAAAACTTCATATGTGTGACTAGGTAACCCTCATGAACTGTAAATCAGTCATTTCTCCCAACAGATGTCAAAGAAAAGCTCTCACACGCACACACAGCAAGGCTGGAGTGAAAAAGTGTGGTTCTCAAAGTCACAGAGAGCAGGCAATGGCATAAACATAATCTCTAGGCCGTGCCGAGTTCAACGAGATATCCCGCTTGACCGTAGCTCGCTCGGTCTGAGCGCAGCGACCATTAGAAAAGTAGGCCCAAAATGAAGCCTGCCCCACAACGTCATTTGCTTTTGGGTGACAGTGAGAGAACCGTTAGGGTGAGAAGCACAATTCGACCTCAGGTACATTCCTAAGGTCCTCCTGATCCGTGCAAGCCTAACCTTGACCGTGTGGCATTAACCCTTAATAGTTAAAATAAGGTGTTTACTTCAAAGAGTTTGCATTGACTTCTCTCCCCATAGGAATACATTGCCTGCACCCCTAAATTCAACCTGAAGTCTATATGGGTTATGAATGCCGTATGAACCTGTCTTTGATGACAGTCCATCAGGACAGTATGAGGTCTACCTGTGTTGATTCTAAGCTTCCTGGACCAACCGGAAGTGGTTAAAATCACCCTAAAAGTGTTTTTCCATTACCTGCCTGCAGTTTGATAGACAGTGCATTCAACCCTGTGTAAATCAGTCAATTCTTAACGTAAGGACTTAAAACTCAGGATTCTGTAAAAGCATAGCCCGGTGAGGATATGTGTTGACTTATAGCTTCCTGTGCCAACCGGAAGTGCCTTAATTGGTGTCTCAGGGGCTGTTTCGAGGGGTTAAAAAGTCAGATCTGTCCAAAACTTCATATGTGTGATTAGGCAACCCCCATGAACTGTAAATCAGTCATTTTTCCCATAAAATTTCAAAGGAAAACTAAATTACAGACACACAACTTGGAAGGAGGGACGTATTGGGGTTTGTAGAGACAGACAGTGCCTCCAATAGTTAGCTTTGTTCGAGCTAAAAAAGAACCGTCAGACCTAGAGTTCGAAACTTTAGAATCCTGTTCTAGACTTCAGGTCGATAGTGCGTGGTGAGTTACGTGGCTCTAGACGGTTCTCGGACCGAGAAACAGCTTCATACATTTGCAATGACTTCAATTCATTTTGACCATTACGAAAATGGCGACATTTAGAAATGTCTCAGAGACACAAGACTAGGTGCATTGCGACCGTCTCGGCCCATATAGACAGACCCCAACGTTTCTGTCCGATAGCTCATTCAAGGACCCCGTAGCAAGTCATGGAAAAAGTGGATTTTCAGTACCAATTAGGGTTTTGCTCGGACACCAAATGACCGATCGAGCCGAAACTTAGGATTCGGGGTCGCCTCAGCTAGGCCTACACGTAACATAAGAAATGGACCCGCAGCTAGAACGTAACTACATGTTTTATGTTTTTTAATGGTTTGAACCAAAGGCGTTGTGAATTTTGGGCCAGCTCTGAAGTGTGTGATAGTTGGCTACTAAACAGGTTGGAAAAAGTGGGTTTAGTGTCAATTTGTATCAGTTTGGTGTCAGAATGACATCTAATTGACTGGTGGACACTGACTTGCTAGTTGACTTTTGTACATTAGCAATATGTTTAAACGGTGAGGTACCATCACCAAAAGTGACATTCTGAAATCAACCCTAACGAGCCATTGAGATGAACCAGAATCACTGCCCAGCCATCCCGAGTTCATCGGGCCAGTCAATTTCACATTCCTGCAGGATTTTTATAGCATGACAAATTCGTGATGGTACCTGCCCATTGAACCATATTGCAAATGCACAGTGACTTTGCAAAAGTGAGAAAACATAAACAAATGGACATGATGAAATCAACACAACGAGTGATGGAAATGTACAACTATCACTGCTCGGCCATCCTGTGTTCATCAGACCAGTCAATTTTGCATTTTTGAGCATGTCAAATTTCATATGGTAAATGCACATTGAAACATATTGCAAATACACGTGCACTTACAATATGATTCTATAGTGAAAAGAAATCACCTAACGGACATGATGAAATCAACACAACGAGTGATGGAAATGTACAACTATCACTGCTCGGCCATCCTGTGTTCATCAGACCAGTCAATTTTGCATTTTTGAGCAAGGTCAAATTTCATATGGTAAATGCACATTGAAACATATTGCAAATGCACGTGCACTTACAATATGATTCTATAGTGAAAAGAAATCACCTAACGGACATGATGAAATCAACACAACGAGTGATGGAAAGGAACAACTATCACTGCCAGGCCATCCTGTGTTCATCAGGCCAGTCAATTTCACATTCCTGCAGGATTTTTATAGCATGACAAATTCGTGATGGTACCTGCCCATTGAACCATATTGCAAATGCACAGTGACTTTGCAAAAGTGAGAAAACATAAACAAATGGACATGATGAAATCAACACAACGAGTGATGGAAATGTACAACTATCACTGCTCGGCCATCCTGTGTTCATCAGACCAGTCAATTTTGCATTTTGAGCATGTCAAATTTCATATGGTAAATGGACATTGAAACATATTGCAAATGCACGTGCACTTACAATATGATTCTATAGTGAAAAGAAATCACCTAACGGACATGATGAAATCAACACAACGAGTGATGGAAATGTACAACTATCACTGCTCGGCCATCCTGTGTTCATCAGACCAGTCAATTTAGCATTTTTGAGCATGTCAAATTTCATATGGTAAATGCACATTGAAACATATTGCAAATGCACGTGCACTTACAAAATGATTCTATAGTGAATAGAAATCACCTAACGGACATGATGAAATCAACACAACGAGTGATGGAAATGTACAACTATCACTGCTCGGCCATCCTGTGTTCATCAGACCAGTCAATTTTGCATTTTTGAGCATGTCAAATTTCATATGGTAAATGGACATTGAAACATATTGCAAATGCACGTGCACTTACAATATGATTCTATAGTGAAAAGAAATCACCTAACGGACATGATGAAATCAACACAACGAGTGATGGAAATGTACAACTATCACTGCTCGGCCATCCTGTGTTCATCAGACCAGTCAATTTAGCATTTTTGAGCATGTCAAATTTCATATGGTAAATGCACATTGAAACATATTGCAAATGCACGTGCACTTACAAAATGATTCTATAGTGAATAGAAATCACCTAACGGACATGATGAAATCAACACAACGAGTGATGGAAATGTACAACTATCACTGCCCGGCCATCCTGTGTTCCCATAGCGAGCATTAATGTCAGAATTACCGGTAAATGCATTTACAAGCATATTTTTGGGGGTTACCAGGTGCCTATTTTCAATCACCAGTTGCACAACATGCGTATCCATGAGAATATTTTAAACATTCCATAAAGCACTCAGGACGGACTCCATAGATAGAGGGCCGTAGTAGGGTACTCCCATAGCGGGCATGGACAATAGGCGTCCCGGTAAATGCATTTACAACCATATTTTTATTTTTGGGTTACCAGTTGCACAACAATGCACGTGCATTTGCAATATGATTCTATAGTGAAAAAACATCACCTAATGGACATGATGAAATCAACACAACGAGTGATGGAAAGGAACAACTATCACTGCCAGGCCATCCTGTGTTCATCAGGCCAGTCAATTTCACATTCCTGCAGGATTTTTATAGCATGACAAATTCGTGATGGTACCTGCCCATTGAACCATATTGCAAATGCACAGTGACTTTGCAAAAGTGAGAAAACATAAACAAATGGACATGATGAAATCAACACAACGAGTGATGGAAAGGTACAACTGTCCTGTCCTGTCCCTGTCCTGTGCTTGTCCTGTCTTGTGCTGTCCTGTCTTGTCCTGTCTTGTCCTGTCCTGTCTTGTCCTGTCTTGTGCTGTCCTGTCTGGTCCTGTCCTGTCTTGTGCTGTCCTGCCCTGTCTTGTCCTGTCTTGTCCTGTCTTGTCCTGTCCTGTCCTGTCCTGTCCTGTCTTGTCTTGTCCTGTCCTGTCCTGTATTGTGCTGTCCTGTCCTGTCTTGTGCTGTCCTGTCCTGTCTTGTCCTGTGCTGTTCTGTCCTGTCCTGTCCTGTCTTGTGCTGTTCTGTCTTGTCCTGTCTTGTCCTGTCCTGTCTTGTCCTGTCTTGTGCTGTCATGTCTTGTCCTGTCTTGTCCTGTCCTGTCTTGTCCTGTCCTGTCTTGTGCTGTCATGTCCTGTCCTGTCCTGTCTTGTCCTGCCCTGTCCTGTCCCGTATTGTGCTGTCCTGTCCTGTCTTGTCCTGTCTTGTCCTGTCCTGACTTGTGCTGTCTTGTCCTGACTTGTCTTGTGCTGTCCTGTCTTGTCCTGTCTTGTCCTGTGCAGTCCTGTGCTGTCTTGTCTTGTCTTGTCTTGTCCTGTGCTGTCCTGTCTTGTCCTGTCCTGTCCTGTCCCGTATTGTGCTGTCCTGTCCTGTCTTGTCCTGTATTGTCCTGTCCTGACTTGTGCTGTCTTGTCCTGACTTGTCTTGTGCTGTCCTGTCTTGTCCTGTCTTGTCCTGTGCAGTCCTGTGCTGTCTTGTCTTGTCTTGTCTTGTCCTGTGCTGTCCTGTCTTGTCCTGTCCTGTCCTGTCCTGTCTTGTGCTGTCCTGCCCTGTCCTGTCTTGTCTTCTGCTGTCTTGTCTTGTCTTGTCCTATCTTGTCTTGTGCTGTCTTGTCTTGTCCTGTCTTGTCTTGTATTATGCTGTCTTGTATTGTCCTGTCCTGTCTTGTGCTGTGCTGTCCTGTCTTGTCTTGTCTTTTCCTGTCTTGTCCTGTCCTGTCCTGTCTTGTCCGGTCCTGCACTGTCTTGTGCTGTCCTGTCCTGTCTTGTCCTGTGCTGTCTTGTGTTGTCCTGTCTTGTCGTGTCTTGTCCTTTGCTGTCTTGTGTTGTCCTGTCTTGTCGTGTCTTGTCCTGCCTTGTCTTGTCCTTTCCTGTCTTGTTCTGTCTTGTCCTGTCTTGTCCTGTCTTGTGCTGTGCTGTCCTGGCTTGTCCTGTCCTGTGCTTGTCCTGTCTTGTGCTGTCCTGTCTTGTGCTGTCCTGTCCTGTCTTGTGCTGTGCTGTCCTGGCTTGTCCTGTCCTGTGCTTGTCCTGTCTTGTGCTGTCCTGTCTTGTGCTGTCTTTTCCTGTCTTGTCCTGTCCTGTGCTGTCCTGTCCTGTCCTGTCTTGTCTTGTCCTGTCCTGTCCTGTACTGTCTTGTGCTGTCCTGTCTTGTCCTGTCTTGTCCTGTCCTGTGCTGTCCTGTGCTGTCCTGTCCTGTCCTGTCTTGTCCTGTACTGTCTTGTGCTGTCCTGTCTTGTCCTGTCTTGTCCTGTCCTGTGCTGTCCTGTCCTGTCCTGTCTTGTCCTGTCCTGTCCTGGCTTGTCCTGTCCTGTGCTTGTCCTGTCTTGTGCTGTCCTGTCTTGTTCTGTCTTGTGCTGTCCTGCCCTGTCTTGTCCTGTCTTGTCCTGTCCTGTATTGTCCTCTCTTGTGCTGTCCTGTCTTGTCCTGTCCTGTCCTGTCGTGTCTTGTGCTGTCCTGCCCTGTCTTGTGCTGTCTTTTCCTGTCTTGTCCTGTCCTGTCTTGTCTTGTGCTGTCTTGTCTTGTCTTGTCCTGTCTTGTACTGTGCTGCCTTTTCCTGTATTGTCCTGTCTAGTGCTGTCCTGTATTGTCTTGTCCTGTGCTGTCTTGTCTTGTGCTGTCTTGTCTTGTGCTGTCCTGTCTTGTGCTGTCCTGTCATGTCCCATCTTGTCTTTTCCTGTCTTGTCCTGTCTTGTCCTGTCTTGTCTTGTCCTGTCTTGTCCTGTCCTGTGCTGTCCTGTCCTGTCCTGTCCTGTCTTGTCCTGTCCTGTACTGTCTTGTGCTGTCCTGTCCTGTCTTGTCCTGTGCTGTCTTGTGTTGTCCTGTCTTGTCGTGTCTTGTCCTTTGCTGTCTTGTGTTGTCCTGTCTTGTCGTGTCTTGTCCTGTCTTGTCTTGTCCTTTCCTGTCTTGTCCTGTCTGGTCTTGTCCTTTCCTGTCCTGTCTTGTCCTGTCATATCGTGTCTTGTCCTGTCTTATCCTGTCCTGTCTTGTCCTGTCTTGTCCTGTCTTATCTTCTCTTGTCCTTGTCTTGTCCTGTCCTGTCCTGTGCTGTCCTGTCCTGTCTTGTCCTGTCCTGTCCTGTATTGTGCTGTCCTGTCCTGTCTTGTCCTGTCTTGTCCTGTCCTGACTTGTGCTGTCTTGTCCTGTCCTGTCCTGTCTTGTGTTGTCCTGTCTTGTCCTGTCCTGTACTGTCTTGACCTGTCTTGTCTTGTCTTGTCCTGTCTTGTCCTGTGCTGTGCTGTCTTGTCGTGTGCTGTCTTGTCTTTTCGTGTCTTGTCCTGTCCTGTCTTGTCTTGTCCTGTGTTGTCTTGTCTTGTCCTGTCTTGTCTTGTCTCGTCCTGTCTTGTCCTGTCTTGTCCTGTCTTGTCCTGTGCTGTCTTGTCCTGTCCTGTCTTGTCCTGTACTGTCTTTTCCTGTGCTGTCTTGACCTGTCCTGTCTTGTCTTGTCCTGTCTTGTGCTGTCCTGTCTTGTCTGGCTTGTCCTGTCTTGTCCTGTCTTGTCCTGTCCTGTCTTGTCTTGTCCTGTCTTGTACTGTCTTGTCCTGTCTTGTCTTTTCCTGTCTTGTGCTGTCTTGTACTGTCTTGTCCTGTCTTGTCTTTTCCTGTCTTGTCCTGTCTTGTCTTGTCTTGTCCTGTCTTGTCCTGTCCTGTGCTGTCCTGTGCTGTCCTGTCCTGTCCTGTCTTGTCCTGTACTGTCTTGTGCTGTCCTGTCTTGTCCTGTCTTGTCCTGTCCTGTGCTGTCCTGTCCTGTCCTGTCTTGTCCTGTCCTGTCCTGGCTTGTCCTGTCCTGTGCTTGTCCTGTCTTGTGCTGTCCTGTCTTGTTCTGGCTTGTGCTGTCCTGCCCTGTCTTGTCCTGTCTTGTCCTGTCCTGTCTTGTCCTGTCTTGTGCTGTCCTGTCTTGTCCTGTCCTGTCTTGTGCTGTCCTGCCCTGTCTTGTCCTGTCTTGTCCTGTCCTGTCCTGTCCTGTCTTGTGCTGTCCTGTCCTGTCCTGTCTTGTCTTGTATTGTGCTGTCTTGTCTTGTCCTGTCCTGTCTTGTGCTGTGCTATCCTATCTTGTCTTGTCTTTTCCTGTCTTGTCCTGTCTTGTCCTGTCTTGTCTTGTCCTGTCCTGTCCTGTCCTGTCTTGTGCTGTCCTGTCCTGTCTTGTCCTGTCCTGTCCTGTGCTGTCCTGTCCTGTCCTGTCCTGTCTTGTCCTGTCCTGTCCTGGCTTGTCCTGTCCTGTGCTTGTCCTGTCTTGTGCTGTCCTGTCTTGTTCTGGCTTGTGCTGTCCTGCCCTGTCTTGTCCTGTCTTGTCCTGTCCTGTCTTGTCCTGTCTTGTGCTGTCCTGTCTTGTCCTGTCCTGTCTTGTGCTGTCCTGCCCTGTCTTGTCCTGTCTTGTCCTGTCCTGTCCTGTCCTGTCTTGTGCTGTCCTGTCCTGTCCTGTCTTGTCTTGTATTGTGCTGTCTTGTCTTGTCCTGTCCTGTCTTGTGCTGTGCTATCCTATCTTGTCTTGTCTTTTCCTGTCTTGTCCTGTCTTGTCCTGTCTTGTCTTGTCCTGTCCTGTCCTGTCTTGTGCTGTCCTGTCCTGTCTTGTCCTGTGCTGTCTTGTGTTGTCCTGTCTTGTCGTGTCTAGTCCTTTGCTGTCTTGTGTTGTCCTGTCTTGTCGTGTCTTGTCCTGTCTTGTCTTGTCCTTTCCTGTCTTGTCCTGTCTTGACCTGTCCTGTGCTGTCCTGTCCTGTCTTGTCCTGTCCTGTACTGTCTTGTGTTGTCCTGTCTTGTCGTGTCTTGTCCTGTGCTGTCTTGACCTGTCTTGTCTTGTCTTTCGTGTCTTGTCCTGTCCTGTCTTGTCTTGTCCTGTGTTGTCTTGACTTGTCCTGTCCTGTCTTGTCCTGTACTGTCTTTTCCTGTGCTGTCTTGTGCTGTCCTGTCTTGTCTGGCTTGTCCTGTCTTGTCCTGTCTTGTCCTGTCCTGTCTTGTACTGTCTTGTCCTGTCTTGTCTTTCCTGTCTTGTCTTGTCTTGTCCTGTCTTGTCCTGTCCTGTCCTGTCCTGTCCTGTGCTGTGCTGTCCTGTCCTGTCTTGTCCTGTCTTGTGCTGTGCTGTCCTGTATTGTGTTGTCTTGTCCTGTCCTGTCTTGTCCTTTCCTGTCCTGTCTTGTCCTGTCTTGTCCTGTCTTGTCCTGTCCTGTCCTGTCTTGTCCTGTCCTGTCCTGTATTGTGCTGTCCTGTCCTATCTTGTGCTGTCCTGTCTTGTCCTGTCTTGTCCTGTCTTGTCCTGTCCTGTCTTGTCCTGTCTTGTGCTGTCATGTCTTGTCCTGTCTTGTCCTGTCCTGTCTTGTCCTGTCCTGTCTTGTGCTGTCATGTCCTGTCCTGTCCTGTCTTGTCCTGTCCTGTCCTGTCCTGTATTGTGCTGTCCTGTCCTGTCTTGTGCTGTCCTGCCCTGTCCTGTCTTGTCTTGTGCTGTCTTGTCTTGTCTTGTCCTATCTTGTCTTGTGCTGTCTTGTCTTGTCCTGTCTTGTCTTGTATTGTGCTGTCTTGTATTGTCCTGTGCTGTCTTGTGCTGTGCTGTCCTGTCTTGTCTTGTCTTTTCCTGTCTTGTCCTGTCCTGTCCTGTCCTGCACTGTCTTGTGCTGTCCTGTCCTGTCTTGTCCTGTGCTGTCTTGTGTTGTCCTGTCTTGTCGTGTCTTGTCCTTTGCTGTCTTGTGTTGTCCTGTCTTGTCGTGTCTTGTCCTGTCTTGTCCTTTCCTGTCTTGTTCTGTCTTGTCCTGTCTTGTCTTGTCCTGTCTTGTCCTGTCCTGTGCCGTCCTGTCTTGTCCTGTCCTGTCCTGTACTGTCTTGTGCTGTCCTGTCCTGTCCTGTCTTGTCCTGTGCTGTCTTGTGTTGTCCTGTCTTGTCCTGTCCTGTGCGGTCCTGTCCTCTCTTGTCCTGACCTGTCCTGTACTGTCCTGTGCTTTCCTGTCCTGTCCTGTCTTGTCCTGTCCTGTACTGTCTTGTGCTGTCCTGTCCTGTCTTGTCCTGTGCTGTCCTGTCCTGTCTTGTGCTGTGCTGTCCTGGCTTGTCCTGTCCTGTGCTTGTCCTGTCTTGTGCTGTCCTGTCTTGTGCTGTCTTTTCCTGTCTTGTCCTGTCCTGTCCTGTCCTGTGCTGTCCTGTCCTGTCCTGTCTTGTCCTGTCCTGTACTGTCTTGTGCTGTCCTGTCTTGTCCTGTCTTGTCCTGTCCTGTGCTCTCTTGTGCTGTCCTGTCCTGTGCTGTCCTGTCCTGTCCTGTCTTGTCCTGTCCTGTACTGTCTTGTGCTGTCCTGTCTTGTCCTGTCTTGTCCTGTCTTGTCCTGGCTTGTCCTGTCCTGTGCTTGTCCTGTCTTGTGCTGTCCTGTCTTGTCCTGTCTTGTGCTGTCCTGCCCTGTCTTGTCCTGTCTTGTCCTGTCTTGTCCTGTCTTGTCCTGTCCTGTCTTGTCCTGTCCTGTCTTGTCCTGTCCTGTCCTGTCGTGTCTTGTGCTGCCCTGCCCTGTCTTGTCCTGTCTTGTCCTGTCTTGTCCTGTCCTGTCTTGTGCTGTCATGTCCTGTCCTGTCCTGTCCTTTCTTGTCCTGTCCTGTCCTGTCCTGTATTGTGCTGTCCTGTCCTGTCTTGTCCTGTCCTGTCCTGACTTGTGCTGTCTTGTCCTGACTTGTCTTGTGCTGTCCTGTCCTGTCCTGTCTTGTCCTGTCCTGTACTGTCTTGTGCTGTCCTGTCTTGTCCTGTCTTGTCCTGTCCTGTGCTGTCCTGTCCTGTCTTGTCCTGTCCTGTCCTTTCCTGTCTTGTCCTGTCTTGACCTGTCCTGTGCTGTCCTGTCCTGTCTTGTCCTGTCCTGTACTGTCTTGACCTGTCTTGTCTTGTCTTGTCCTGTCTTGTCCTGTGCTGTGCTGTCTTGTCGTGTGCTGTCTTGTCTTTTCGTGTCTTGTCCTGTCCTGTCTTGTCTTCTCCTGTGTTGTCTTGTCTTGTCCTGTCCTGTCTTGTCCTGTACTGTCTTTTCCTGTGCTGTCTTGACCTGTCCTGTCTTGTCTTGTCCTGTCTTGTGCTGTCCTGTCTTGTCTGGTTTGTCTGGTTTGTCCTGTCTTGTCCTGTCCTGTCTTGTCTTGTCCTGTCTTGTACTGTCTTGTCCTGTCTTGTCTTTTCCTGTCTTGTCCTGTCTTGTCTTGTCCTGTCTTGTCCTGTCCTGTCCTGTGCTGTGCTGTCCTGTCCTGTCTTGTCCTGTCTTGTGCTGTGCTGTCCTGTATTGTGTTGTCTTGTCCTGTCCTGTCTTGTCCTTTCCTGTCCTGTCTTGTCCTGTCTTGTCCTTTGCTGTCTTGTCCTGTCTTGTCTTGTCCTGTCTTGTCCTGTCTTGTCTTGTCCTGTCTTGTCTTGTCCTGTCTTGTGCTGTCTTGTCCTGTGCTGTCCTGTCTTGTCCTGTCCTTTGCTGTCTTGTCCTGTCTTGTCTTTTCCTGTCTTGTCCTGTCTTGTCCTGTCTTGTGCTGTCATGTCCTGTCCTGTCTTGTCCTGTCCTGTCCTGTCCTGTCCTGTCCTGTATTGTGCTGTCCTGTCCTGTCTTATCCTGTCCTGACTTGTGCTGTCTTGTCCTGACTTGTCTTGTGCTGTCCTGTCTTGTCCTGTCTTGTCCCGTGCAGTCCTGTGCTGTCTTGTCTTGTCTTGTCCTGTGCTGTCCTGTCTTGTCCTGTCCTGTCCTGTCTTGTGCTGTCCTGTCCTGTCCTGTCTTGTGCTGTCCTGTCCTGTCTTGTCCTGTCCTGTCTTGTGCTGTCCTGTCCTGTCCTGTCTTGTCCTGTGCTGTCCTGTCTTGTCCTGTCCTGTCCTGTCCTGTCTTGTGCTGTCCTGTCCTGTCTTGTCTTGTGCTGTCTTGTCTTGTCCTATCTTGTCTTGTGCTGTCTTGTCTTGTCTTGTCTTGTATTGTGCTGTCTTGTATTGTCCTGTCCTGTCTTGTGCTGTGCTGTCCTGTCTTGTCTTGTCTTTTCCTGTCTTGTCCTGTCCTGTCCTGTCTTGTCCGGTCCTGCACTGTCTTGTGCTGTCCTGTGTTGTCCTGTCTTGTCGTGTCTTGTCCTTTGCTGTCTTGTGTTGTCCTGTCTTGTCGTGTCTTGTCCTGTCTTGTCTTGTCCTTTCCTGTCTTGTTCTGTCTTGTCCTGTCTTGTCTTGTCCTGTCTTGTCCTGTCCTGTGCCGTCCTGTCCTGTCTTGTCCTGTCCTGTACTGTCTTGTGCTGTCCTGTCCTGTCCTGTCTTGTCCTGTGCTGTCTTGTGTTGTCCTGTCTTGTCCTGTCCTGTCCTGTCTTGTCCTGTCCTGTCTTGTCTTGTCCTGTCTTGTACTGTCTTGTCCTGTCTTGTCTTTTCCTGTCTTGTCCTGTCCTGTGCTGTGCTGTCCTGTCCTGTCTTGTCCTGTCCTGTCCTGTGGTGTCTTGTGCTGTCCTGTCCCCTGTCTTGTCCTGTCTTGTCCTGTCCTGTCCTGTATTGTGCTGTCCTGTCCTGTCTTGTCCTGTCTTGTCCTGTCCTGACTTGTGCTGTCTTGTCCTGACTTGTCTTGTGCTGTCCTGTCTTGTCCTGTCTTGTCCTGTGCTGTGCTGTCTTGTCGTGTGCTGTCTTGTCTTTTCGTGTCTTGTCCTGTCCTGTCTTGTCCTGTACTGTCTTTTCCTGTGCTGTCTTGTGCTGTCCTGTCTTGTCTGGCTTGTCCTGTCTTGTCCTGTCTTGTCCTGTCTTGTCCTGTCCTGTCTTGTACTGTCTTGTCCTGTCTTGTCTTTTCCGTCCTGTCCTGTCTTGTCCTGTCTTGTCTTTTCCTGTCTTGTCCTTTCTTGTCCTGTCCTGTCCTGTGCTGTCCTGTCCTGTCTTGTCCTGTCTTGTGCTCTGCTGTCCTGTATTGTGTTGTCTTGTCCTGTCCTGTCTTTTCCTGTCTTGTCCTGTCCTGTCCTGTCCTGTCTTGTCCTGTCCTGTCCTGTCTTGTCCTGTCTTGTCCTGTGCTGTCCTGTCTTGTCCTGTCCTTTACTGTCTTGTGCTGTCCTGTCCTGTCTTGTCCTGTGCTGTCCTGGCTTGTCCTGTCCTGTCCTGTGCTTGTCCTTTCTTGTGCTTTCTTTTCCTGTCTTGTCCTGTCCTGTCTTGTCTTGTGCTGTCTTGTCTTGTCTTGTCCTGTCCTGTCTTTTCCTGTCTTGTCTTGTCCTGTGCTGTGCTGTCTTGTCCTGTGCTGTCCTGTGCTGTCTTGTCTTGTCTTGTCCTGTGCTGTGCTGTCTTGTCCTGTCCTGTCCTGTCCTGTCTTGTCTTGTGCTGTCCTGTCTTGTCCTGTCCTGTACTGTCTGGTCCTGTCTTGTCCTGTCTTGTCCTGTCTTGTCTTTTCCTGGCTTGTCCTGTCCTGTACTGTCTTGTCCTGTCTTGTCCTTTCTTGTCCTGTGCTGTCCTGTGCTGTCCTGTCTTGTCCTGTCCTGTGCTGTCCTGTCCTGTCTTGTCCTGTGCTGTCCTGGCTTGTCCTGTCCTGTCCTGTGCTTGTGCTTTATTTTCCTGTCTTGTCTTGTGCTGTCTTGTCTTGTATTGTGCTGTCTTTTCCTGTCTTGTCCTGTGCTGTCCTGTGCTGTCTTGTCTTGTCCTGTGCTGTGCTGTCTTGTCCTGTCCTCTCTTTTCTGGTGCTGTCTTGTCTTGTCCTGTCTTGTCTTGTCTTGTCTTGTCCTGTCCTGTCTTGCGCTGTGCTGTCTTGTCCTGTCTTGTGCTGTGCTGTCTTGTCCTGTGCTGTCCTTTGCTGTCTTGTCCTGTCTTGTCTTGTCCTGTCTTGTCCTGTCCTTTGCTGTCTTGTCCTGTGCTGTCCTTTGCTGTCTTGTCCTGTCTTGTCTTGTCCTGTACTGTATTGTCCTGTCTTGTCCTGTCTTGTCCTGTGCTGTCCTGTCTTGTCCTGTCTTTTACTGTCTTGTCCTGTCTTTTACTATCTTGTCTTGTGCTGTCTTGTCGTGTCTTGTCCTTTGCTGTCTTGTCCTGTCCTGTCTTGTACTCTGCTGTCTTTTCCTGTATTGTCCTGTCTAGTGCTGTCTTGTCTTGTGCTGTCTTGTCTTGTGCTGTCCTGTCATGTCCTGTCTTTTACTGTCTTGTCCTGTCCTGTGCTGTGCTGTCCTGGCTTGTGCTGTACTGTCTTGTGCTGTCTTGTGCTGTCTTGTCTTGTCCTGTCCTGTCTAGTTCTGTCCTGTCTTGTGCTGTCTTGTCTTGTCCTGTCCTGTCTTGTCTTGTGCTCTCTTGTCTTGTCCTGCCCTGTCTTGTACTGTGCTGTCTTTTCCTGTATTGTCCTGTCTTAATATGCCATTTAGCAGACGCTTTTATCCAAAGCGACTTACAGTCATGTGTGCATACATTCTACGTATGGGTGGTCCCGGGAATCGAACCCACTACCCTGGCGTTACAAGCTCCATGCTCTACCAACTGAGCTACTGAGCTACTGAGCTGTCTTTTCCTGTATTGACCTGTCTTGTGTTGTCCTGTCTTGTCTTGTCTTGTCCTGTGCTGTCTTGTCTTGTGCTGTCTTGTCTTGTGCTGTCCTGTCTTGTGCTGTCCTGTCATGTCCTGTCTTGTCTTTTCCTGTCTTGTCCTGTCTTGTCCTGTCCTGTCTTGTCCTGTCTTGTCTTGTCCTGTCTTGTCTTGTGCTGTCTTGTCTTGTCCTGTCTTGTCCTGTCCTGTGCTGTCCTGTCCTGTCCTGTACTGTCTTGTGCTGTCCTGTCCTGTCTTGTCCTGTCCTGTGCTGTCCTGTCCTGTCTTGTCCTGTGCTGTCCTGGCTTGTCCTGTCCTGTCCTGTGCTTGTGCTTTATTTTCCTGTCTTGTCTTGTGCTGTCTTGTCTTGTCTTGTCCTGTCTTGTCTTGTCTTGTGCTGTCTTGTACTGTGCTGTCTTTCCTGTATTGTCCTGTCTTGTGCTGTCCTGTCATGTCCTGTCTTGTCTTGTCCTTTCCTGTCTTGTCCTGTCTTGTCCTGTCCTGTGCTGTCCTGTCCTGTCTTGTCCTGTCCTGTGCTGTCTTGTGTTGTCCTGTCTTGTCTTGTCCTGTCTTGTCCTGTCCTGTCTTGTCCTGTCCTGTGCTGTGCTGTCCTGTCCTGTCCTGTCCTGTCTTGTCCTGTCTTGTGCTGTCCTGTCCTGTCCTGTCCTGTCCTGTCCTGTCCTGTCCTGTCGTGTCTTGTCCTGTCTTGTCTTGTCTTGTGCTGTCTTGTCTTGTCTTGTCCTGTCCTGTCCTGTGCTGTCTTGTCCTGTCCTGTCCTGTACTGTCTTGTCTTGTCCTGTCTTGTTGCAAGTTGCAGCAATTGAACTGCAGAAATAACCACTTTTCCATAAACAAGGTCTAAAATCATGTTTGATGCACTCTGGCTGGATACACAGCTTTTTAAAATAACTGTTCAAACTAGATGATTAGGAACACTTTGGACAATTTTCAGCAGGTTGCAGCATTAAACATACAGAAAAAAACACTTTTCCATAAACAAGGTCTAAATCATGTTTGGTTTACACTCTGAAAGTACATTTTTTAAAGAACTGTTCAAACTAGATGATTAGGAACACTTTGGACAATTTTCAGCATGTTGCAGCAATTGAACTGCAGAAATAACCACTGTTCCATAAACAAGGTCTAAAATCATGTTTGATGCACTCTGGATGCAATGCTTTTTACAGGACTGTCCAAACTAGATTATTAGGAACAGGAAAACTGTGGAAAATTTTCAGCAAGTTGCAGCAATTGAACTGCAGAAATAACCCACTGTTCCATAAACAAGGTCTAAAATCATGTTTGATGCACTCTGGATGCAATGCTTTTTACAGGACTGTCCAAACTAGATGATTAGGAACAGGAAAACTGTGGACAATTTTCAGCATGTTGCAGCATTAAAATACAGAAAATATCACTTTTCCATAAACAAGGTCTAAAATCATGTTTGATGCATTCTGGATACACAGCTTTTTAAAATAACTGTCCAAACTAGATGATTAGGAACACTGTGGACAATTTTCAGCTTGTTGCAGCAATTGAACTGCAGAAATAACCACTGTTCTAAAATCATGTTTGATGCATTCTGGATACAAGGCTTTTTAAAGAACTGTTCAAACTAGATGATTAGGAACACTTTTTGACAATTTTCAGCAAGTTGCAGCAATTGAACTGCAGAAATAACCACTGTTCCATTAAACAAGGTCTAAAATCATGTTTGATGCACTCTGGATGCAATATGCTTTTTACAGGACTGTTCAAACTAGATGATTAGTAACACTTTGGACAATTTTCAGCAAGTTGCAACATTAAAATACAGAAAATATCACTTTTCCGTAAACAAGGTCTAAATCATGTTTGGTTTACACTCTGAAAGTACATTTTTTACAGAACTGTTCAAACTAGATGATTAGGAACACTTTTTGACAAATTTCAGCAAGTTGCAGCAATTGAACTGCAGAAATAACCACTGTTCCATTAAACAAGGTCTAAAATCATGTTTGATGCACTCTGGATGCAATGCTTTTTACAGGACTGTCCAAACTAGATGATTAGGAACAGGAAAACTGTGGACAATTTTCAGCATGTTGCAGCATTAAAATACAGAAAATATCACTTTTCCATAAACAAGGTCTAAAATCATGTTTGATGCACTCTGGATACAAGGCTTTTTAAAATAACTGTCCAAACTAGATGATTAGGAACACTTTGGACAATTTTCAGCAAGTTGCAGCAATTGAACTGCAGAAATAACCACTGTTCCATTAAACAAGGTCTAAAATCATGTTTGATGCACTCTGGATACAAGGCTTTTTTACAGAACTGTCCAAACTAGATGATTAGGAACACCGTGGACAATTTTCAGCAAGTTGCAGCATTAACATACAGAAAAAAACACTTTTCCATAAACAAGGTCTTAAATCATGTTTGGTTTACACTCTGAAAGTACATTTTATACAGAACTGTCCAAACTAGATGATTAAGAACACTGTGGACAATTTTCAGCATGTTGCAGCAATTGAACTGCAGAAATAACCACTTTTCCACAAACAAGGTCTAAAATCATGTTTGATGCACTCTGGATACACAGCTTTTTAAAGATAACTGTTCAAACTAGATGATTAGGAACACTTTGGACAATTTTCAGCAAGTTGCAGCAATTGAACTGCAGAAATAACCACTGTTCCATTAAACAAGGTCTAAAATCATGTTTGATGCACTCTGGATGCAATGCTTTTTACAGGACTGTCCAAACTAGATGATTAGGAACACTTTGGACAATTTTCAGCAAGTTGCAGCAATTGAACTGCAGAAATAACCACTGTTCCATTAAACAAGGTCTAAAATCATGTTTGATGCAATTCTGGAATACAAGGCTTTTTACAGAACTGTCCAAACTAGATGATTAGGAACACTTTTTGGACAATTTTCAGCAAGTTGCAGCAATTGAACTGCAGAAATAACCACTGTTCCATTAAACAAGGTCTAAAATCATGTTTGATGCACTCTGGATACAAGGCTTTTTACAGAACTGTTCAAACTAGATGATTAGGAACACTTTGGACAATTTTCAGCAAGTTGCAGCATTGAACATACAGAAAAAACACTTTTCCATAAACAAGGTCTTAAATCATGTTTGGTTTACACTCTGAAAGTACATTTTATACAGAACTGTCCAAACTAGATGATTAGGAACACCGTGGACAATTTTCAGCAAGTTGCAGCATTGAACTACAGAAAAACCACTTTTCCATAAACAAGGTCTAAAATCATGTTTGGTGCACTCTGAAAGTACATTTTTACAGAACTGTCCAAACTAGATGATTAAGAACACTGTGGACAATTTTCAGCATGTTGCAGCAATTGAACTGCAGAAATAACCACTTTTCCACAAACAAGGTCTAAATCATGTTTGGTTTACACTCTGAAAGTACATTTTTTACAGAACTGTTCAAACTAGATGATTAGGAACACTTTTTGACAATTTTCAGCAAGTTGCAGCAATTGAACTGCAGAAATAACCACTGTTCCATTAAACAAGGTCTAAAATCATGTTTGATGCACTCTGGATGCAAGCTTTTTACAGGACTGTCCAAACTAGATGATTAGGAACAGGAAAACTGTGGACAATTTTCAGCAAGTTGCAGCAATTGAACTGCAGAAATAACCACTTAGGTCTTAAAATCATGTTTGATGCACTCTGGAAACAATGCTTTTTAAAGAACTGTTCAAACTAGATGATTAGGAACACTTTGGACAATTTTCAGCATGTTGCAGCAATTGAACTGCAGAAATAACCACTGTTCCATAAACAAGGTCTAAAATCATGTTTGATGCATTCTGGATACAAGGCTTTTTAAAGAACTGTTCAAACTAGATGATTAGGAACACTTTGGACAATTTTCAGCAAGTTGCAGCAATTGAACTGCAGAAATAACCACTTTTCCATAAACAAGGTCTAAAATCATGTTTGATGCACTCTGGCTGGATACACAGCTTTTTAAAATAACTGTTCAAACTAGATGATTAGGAACACTTTGGACAATTTTCAGCAGGTTGCAGCATTAAACATACAGAAAAAAACACTTTTCCATAAACAAGGTCTAAATCATGTTTGGTTTACACTCTGAAAGTACATTTTTTACAGAACTGTTCAAACTAGATGATTAGGAACACTTTTTGACAAATTTCAGCAAGTTGCAGCAATTGAACTGCAGAAATAACCACTGTTCCATTAAACAAGGTCTAAAATCATGTTTGATGCACTCTGGATGCAATGCTTTTTACAGGACTGTCCAAACTAGATGATTAGGAACACTTTGGACAATTTTCAGCAAGTTGCAGCAATTGAACTGCAGAAATAACCACTTTTCCACAAACAAGGTCTAAAATCATGTTTGATGCACTCTGGATACACAGCTTTTTAAAATAACTGTCCAAACTAGATGATTAGGAACACTGTGGACAATTTTCAGCATGTTGCAGCAATTGAACTGCAGAAATAACCACTGTTCCATAAACAAGGTCTAAAATCATGTTTGATGCATTCTGGATACAAGGCTTTTTAAAGAACTGTTCAAACTAGATGATTAGGAACACTTTGGACAATTTTCAGCAAGTTGCAGCAATTGAACTGCAGAAATAACCACTGTTCCATTAAACAAGGTCTAAAATCATGTTTGATGCACTCTGGATGCAATGCTTTTTACAGGACTGTTCAAACTAGATGATTAGTAACACTTTGGACAATTTTCAGCAAGTTGCAACATTAAAATACAGAAAATATCACTTTTCCGTAAACAAGGTCTAAATCATGTTTGGTTTACACTCTGAAAGTACATTTTTTACAGAACTGTTCAAACTAGATGATTAGGAACACTTTTTGACAATTTTCAGCAAGTTGCAGCAATTGAACTGCAGAAATAACCACTGTTCCATTAAACAAGGTCTAAAATCATGTTTGATGCACTCTGGATGCAATGCTTTTTACAGGACTGTCCAAACTAGATGATTAGGAACAGGAAAACTGTGGACAATTTTCAGCAAGTTGCAGCAATTGAACTGCAGAAATAACCACTTAGGTCTTAAAATCATGTTTGATGCACTCTGGAAACAATGCTTTTTAAAGAACTGTTCAAACTAGATGATTAGGAACACTTTGGACAATTTTCAGCATGTTGCAGCAATTGAACTGCAGAAATAACCACTGTTCCATAAACAAGGTCTAAAATCATGTTTGATGCATTCTGGATACAAGGCTTTTTAAAGAACTGTTCAAACTAGATGATTAGGAACACTTTGGACAATTTTCAGCAAGTTGCAGCAATTGAACTGCAGAAATAACCACTTTTCCATAAACAAGGTCTAAAATCATGTTTGATGCACTCTGGCTGGATACACAGCTTTTTAAAATAACTGTTCAAACTAGATGACACTTTGGACAATTTTCAGCAGGTTGCAGCATTAAACATACAGAAAAAAACACTTTTCCATAAACAAGGTCTAAATCATGTTTGGTTTACACTCTGAAAGTACATTTTTACAGAACTGTTCAAACTAGATGATTAGGAACACTTTTTGACAATTTTCAGCAAGTTGCAGCAATTGAACTGCAGAAATAACCACTGTTCCATTAAACAAGGTCTAAAATCATGTTTGATGCACTCTGGATGCAATGCTTTTTACAGGACTGTCCAAACTAGATGATTAGGAACAGGAAAACTGTGGACAATTTTCAGCAAGTTGCAGCAATTGAACTGCAGAAATAACCACTGTCCCATAAAGGTCTTAAAATCATGTTTGATGCACTCTGGAAACAATGCTTTTTAAAGAACTGTTCAAACTAGATGATTAGGAACACTTTGGACAATTTTCAGCATGTTGCAGCAATTGAACTGCAGAAATAACCACTTTTCCATAAACAAGGTCTAAAATCATGTTTGATGCACTCTGGCTGGATACACAGCTTTTTAAAATAACTGTTCAAACTAGATGATTAGGAACACTTTGGACAATTTTCAGCAGGTTGCAGCATTAAACATACAGAAAAAAACACTTTTCCATAAACAAGGTCTAAATCATGTTTGGTTTACACTCTGAAAGTACATTTTTTACAGAACTGTTCAAACTAGATGATTAGGAACACTTTTTGACAATTTTCAGCAAGTTGCAGCAATTGAACTGCAGAAATAACCACTGTTCCATTAAACAAGGTCTAAAATCATGTTTGATGCACTCTGGATGCAATGCTTTTTACAGGACTGTCCAAACTAGATGATTAGGAACAGGAAAACTGTGGACAATTTTCAGCAAGTTGCAGCAATTGAACTGCAGAAATAACCACTGTTCCATAAACAAGGTCTAAAATCATGTTTGATGCACTCTGGATGCAATGCTTTTTACAGGACTGTCCAAACTAGATGATTAGGAACAGGAAAACTGTGGACAATTTTCAGCAAGTTGCAGCAATTGAACTGCAGAAATAACCACTGTCCCATAAAGGTCTTAAAATCATGTTTGATGCACTCTGGAAACAATGCTTTTTAAAGAACTGTTCAAACTAGATGATTAGGAACACTTTGGACAATTTTCAGCATGTTGCAGCAATTGAACTGCAGAAATAACCACTGTTCCATAAACAAGGTCTAAAATCATGTTTGATGCATTCTGGATACAAGGCTTTTTAAAGAACTGTTCAAACTAGATGATTAGGAACACTTTTTGACAATTTTCAGCAAGTTGCAGCAATTGAACTGCAGAAATAACCACTGTTCCATAAACAAGGTCTAAAATCATGTTTGATGCACTCTGGATGCAATGCTTTTTACAGGACTGTCCAAACTAGATGATTAGGAACAGGAAAACTGTGGACAATTTTCAGCAAGTTGCAGCAATTGAACTGCAGAAATAACCACTGTCCCATAAAGGTCTTAAAATCATGTTTGATGCACTCTGGAAACAATGCTTTTTAAAGAACTGTTCAAACTAGATGATTAGGAACACTTTGGACAATTTTCAGCATGTTGCAGCAATTGAACTGCAGAAATAACCACTGTTCCATAAACAAGGTCTAAAATCATGTTTGTTGCATTCTGGATACAAGGCTTTTTAAAGAACTGTTCAAACTAGATGATTAGGAACACTTTTTGACAATTTTCAGCAAGTTGCAGCAATTGAACTGCAGAAATAACCACTGTTCCATAAACAAGGTCTAAAATCATGTTTGATGCACTCTGGATGCAATGCTTTTTACAGGACTGTCCAAACTAGATGATTAGGAACAGGAAAACTGTTGACAATTTTCAGCAGGTTGCAGCATTAAACATACAGAAAAAAACACTTTTCCATAAACAAGGTCTAAATCATGTTTGGTTTACACTCTGAAAGTACATTTTTTACAGAACTGTTCAAACTAGATGATTAGGAACACTTTTTGACAATTTTCAGCAAGTTGCAGCAATTGAACTGCAGAAATAACCACTGTTCCATAAACAAGGTCTAAAATCATGTTTGATGCACTCTGGATGCAATGCTTTTTACAGGACTGTCCAAACTAGATGATTAGGAACAGGAAAACTGTGGACAATTTTCAGCAAGTTGCAGCAATTGAACTGCAGAAATAACCACTGTTCCATAAACAAGGTCTAAAATCATGTTTGATGCATTCTGGATACAAGGCTTTTTAAAGAACTGTTCAAACTAGATGATTAGGAACACTTTGGACAATTTTCAGCAAGTTGCAGCAATTGAACTGCAGAAATAACCACTTTTCCATAAACAAGGTCTAAAATCATGTTTGATGCACTCTGGCTGGATACACAGCTTTTTAAAATAACTGTTCAAACTAGATGATTAGGAACACTTTGGACAATTTTCAGCAGGTTGCAGCATTAAACATACAGAAAAAAAACACTTTTCCATAAACAAGGTCTAAATCATGTTTGGTTTACACTCTGAAAGTACATTTTTTACAGAACTGTTCAAACTAGATGATTAGGAACACTTTTTGACAATTTTCAGCAAGTTGCAGCAATTGAACTGCAGAAATAACCACTTTTCCATAAAACAAGGTCTAAAATCATGTTTGATGCACTCTGGCTGGATACACAGCTTTTTAAAATAACTGTTCAAACTAGATGATTAGGAACACTTTGGACAATTTTCAGCAGGTTGCAGCATTAAACATACAGAAAAAAACACTTTTCCATAAACAAGGTCTAAATCATGTTTGGTTTACACTCTGAAAGTACATTTTTTACAGAACTGTTCAAACTAGATGATTAGGAACACTTTTTGACAATTTTCAGCAAGTTGCAGCAATTGAACTGCAGAAATAACCACTGTTCCATTAAACAAGGTCTAAAATCATGTTTGATGCACTCTGGATGCAATGCTTTTTACAGGACTGTCCAAACTAGATGATTAGGAACAGGAAAACTGTGGACAATTTTCAGCAAGTTGCAGCAATTGAACTGCAGAAATAACCACTGTCCCATAAAGGTCTTAAAATCATGTTTGATGCACTCTGGAAACAATGCTTTTTAAAGAACTGTTCAAACTAGATGATTAGGAACACTTTGGACAATTTTCAGCATGTTGCAGCAATTGAACTGCAGAAATAACCACTGTCCCATAAAGGTCTTAAAATCATGTTTGATGCACTCTGGAAACAATGCTTTTTAAAGAACTGTTCAAACTAGATGATTAGGAACACTTTGGACAATTTTCAGCATGTTGCAGCAATTGAACTGCAGAAATAACCACTGTTCCATAAACAAGGTCTAAAATCATGTTTGATGCACTCTGGCTGGATACACAGCTTTTTAAAATAACTGTTCAAACTAGATGATTAGGAATACTGTGGACAATTTTCAGCAAGTTGCAGCAATTGAACTGCAGAAATAACCACTGTTCCATTAAACAAGGTCTAAAATCATGTTTGATGCAATTCTGGATACAAGGCTTTTTACAGAACTGTCCAAACTAGATGATTAGGAACACTTTTTGACAAATTTCAGCAAGTTGCAGCAATTGAACTGCAGAAATAACCACTGTTCCATTAAACAAGGTCTAAAATCATGTCTGATGCACTCTGGATGCAATGCTTTTTACAGGACTGTTCAGACTAGATGATTAGTAACACTTTGGACAATTTTCAGCAATTTTCAGCAAGTTGCAGCAATTGAACTGCAGAAATAACCACTGTTCCATAAACAAGGTCTTAAAATCATGTTTGATGCACTCTGGAAACAATGCTTTTTAAAGAACTGTTCAAACTAGATGATTAGGAACACTTTGGACAATTTTCAGCATGTTGCAGCAATTGAACTGCAGAAATAACCACTGTCCCATAAAGGTCTTAAAATCATGTTTGATGCACTCTGGAAACAATGCTTTTTAAAGAACTGTTCAAACTAGATGATTAGGAACACTTTGGACAATTTTCAGCATGTTGCAGCAATTGAACTGCAGAAATAACCACTGTTCCATAAACAAGGTCTAAAATCATGTTTGATGCACTCTGGATGCAATGCTTTTTACAGGACTGTCCAAACTAGATGATTAGGAACAGGAAAACTGTGGACAATTTTCAGCATGTTGCAGCATTAAAATACAGAAAATATCACTTTTCCATAAACAAGGTCTAAAATCATGTTTGATGCACTCTGGATACACAGCTTTTTAAAATAACTGTCCAAACTAGATGATTATAGGAACACTGTGGACAATTTTCAGCAAGTTGCAGCAATTGAACTGCAGAAATAACCACTGTTCCATTAAACAAGGTCTAAAATCATGTTTGATGCACTCTGGATGCAATGCTTTTTACAGGACTGTCCAAACTAGATGATTAGGAACACTTTGGACAATTTTCAGCAAGTTGCAGCAATTGAACTGCAGAAATAACCACTGCTTCATTAAACAAGGTCTAAAATCATGTCTGATGCACTCTGGATGCAATGCTTTTTACAGGACTGTTCAAACAGCATGTTGACAATTTTCAGCAGGTTGCAGCATTAAACATACAGAAAAAAACACTTTTCCATAAACAAGGTCTAAATCATGTTTGGTTTACACTCTGAAAGTACATTTTTTACAGAACTGTTCAAACTAGATGATTAGGAACACTTTTTGACAATTTTCAGCAAGTTGCAGCAATTGAACTGCAGAAATAACCACTGTTCCATAAACAAGGTCTAAAATCATGTTTGATGCACTCTGGATGCAATGCTTTTTACAGGACTGTCCAAACTAGATGATTAGGAACAGGAAAACTGTGGACAATTTTCAGCATGTTGCAGCATTAAAATACAGAAAATATCACTTTTCCATAAACAAGGTCTAAAATCATGTTTGATGCACTCTGGATACACAGCTTTTTAAAATAACTGTCCAAACTAGATGATTAGGAACACTGTGGACAATTTTCAGCAAGTTGCAGCAATTGAACTGCAGAAATAACCACTGTTCCATTAAACAAGGTCTAAAATCATGTTTGATGCACTCTGGATGCAATGCTTTTTACAGGAACTGTCCAAACTAGATGATTAGGAACACTTTGGACAATTTTCAGCAAGTTGCAGCAATTGAACTGCAGAAATAACCACTGCTTCATTAAACAAGGTCTAAAATCATGTCTGATGCACTCTGGATGCAATGCTTTTTACAGGACTGTTCAAACAGCATGTTGACAATTTTCAGCAGGTTGCAGCATTAAACATACAGAAAAAAACACTTTTCCATAAACAAGGTCTAAATCATGTTTGGTTTACACTCTGAAAGTACATTTTTTACAGAACTGTTCAAACTAGATGATTAGGAACACTTTGGACAATTTTCAGCAAGTTGCAGCAATTGAACTGCAGAAATAACCACTGTCCCATAAAGGTCTTAAAATCATGTTTGATGCACTCTGGAAACAATGCTTTTTAAAGAACTGTTCAAACTAGATGATTAGGAACACTTTGGACAATTTTCAGCATGTTGCAGCAATTGAACTGCAGAAATAACCACTGTTCCATAAACAAGGTCTAAAATCATGTTTGATGCATTCTGGATACAAGGCTTTTTAAAGAACTGTTCAAACTAGATGATTAGGAACACTTTGGACAATTTTCAGCAAGTTGCAGCAATTGAACTGCAGAAATAACCACTTTTCCATAAACAAGGTCTAAAATCATGTTTGATGCACTCTGGCTGGATACACAGCTTTTTAAAATAACTGTTCAAACTAGATGATTAGGAACACTTTGGACAATTTTCAGCAGGTTGCAGCATTAAACATACAGAAAAAAACACTTTTCCATAAACAAGGTCTAAATCATGTTTGGTTTACACTCTGAAAGTACATTTTTTACAGAACTGTTCAAACTAGATGATTAGGAACACTTTTTGACAAATTTCAGCAAGTTGCAGCAATTGAACTGCAGAAATAACCACTGTTCCATTAAACAAGGTCTAAAATCATGTTTGATGCACTCTGGATGCAATGCTTTTTACAGGACTGTTCAAACTAGATGATTAGGAACAGGAAAAATTTTTGACAATTTTCAGCAAGTTGCAGCAATTGAACTGCAGAAATAACCACTGTCCCATAAAGGTCTTAAAATCATGTTTGATGCACTCTGGAAACAATGCTTTTTAAAGAACTGTTCAAACTAGATGATTAGGAACACTTTGGACAATTTTCAGCATGTTGCAGCAATTGAACTGCAGAAATAACCACTGTCCCATAAAGGTCTTAAAATCATGTTTGATGCACTCTGGAAACAATGCTTTTTAAAGAACTGTTCAAACTAGATGATTAGGAACACTTTGGACAATTTTCAGCATGTTGCAGCAATTGAACTGCAGAAATAACCACTGTTCCATAAACAAGGTCTAAAATCATGTTTGATGCACTCTGGCTGGATACACAGCTTTTTAAAATAACTGTTCAAACTAGATGATTAGGAATACTGTGGACAATTTTCAGCAAGTTGCAGCAATTGAACTGCAGAAATAACCACTGTTCCATTAAACAAGGTCTAAAATCATGTCTGATGCACTCTGGATGCAATGCTTTTTACAGGACTGTTCAGACTAGATGATTAGTAACACTTTGGACAATTTTCAGCAATTTTCAGCAAGTTGCAGCAATTGAACTGCAGAAATAACCACTGTTCCATAAACAAGGTCTTAAAATCATGTTTGATGCACTCTGGAAACAATGCTTTTTAAAGAACTGTTCAAACTAGATGATTAGGAACACTTTGGACAATTTTCAGCATGTTGCAGCAATTGAACTGCAGAAATAACCACTGTCCCATAAAGGTCTTAAAAGCATGTTTGATGCACTCTGGAAACAATGCTTTTTAAAGAACTGTTCAAACTAGATGATTAGGAACACTTTGGACAATTTTCAGCATGTTGCAGCAATTGAACTGCAGAAATAACCACTGTCCCATAAAGGTCTTAAAAGCATGTTTGATGCACTCTGGAAACAATGCTTTTTAAAGAACTGTTCAAACTAGATGATTAGGAACACTTTGGACAATTTTCAGCATGTTGCAGCAATTGAACTGCAGAAATAACCACTGTTCCATAAACAAGGTCTAAAATCATGTTTGATGCACTCTGGATGCAATGCTTTTTACAGGACTGTCCAAACTAGATGATTAGGAACAGGAAAACTGTGGACAATTTTCAGCATGTTGCAGCATTAAAATACAGAAAATATCACTTTTCCATAAACAAGGTCTAAAATCATGTTTGATGCACTCTGGATACACAGCTTTTTAAAATAACTGTTCAAACTAGATGATTAGGAACACTTTTTGACAATTTTCAGCAAGTTGCAGCAATTGAACTGCAGAAATAACCACTTTTCCATAAAACAAGGTCTAAAATCATGTTTGATGCACTCTGGCTGGATACACAGCTTTTTAAAATAACTGTTCAAACTAGATGATTAGGAACACTTTGGACAATTTTCAGCAGGTTGCAGCATTAAACATACAGAAAAAAACACTTTTCCATAAACAAGGTCTAAATCATGTTTGGTTTACACTCTGAAAGTACATTTTTTACAGAACTGTTCAAACTAGATGATTAGGAACACTTTTTGACAATTTTCAGCAAGTTGCAGCAATTGAACTGCAGAAATAACCACTGTTCCATTAAACAAGGTCTAAAATCATGTTTGATGCACTCTGGATGCAAAATGCTTTTTACAAGGACTGTCCAAACTAGATGATTAGGAACAGGAAAACTGTGGACAATTTTCAGCAAGTTGCAGCAATTGAACTGCAGAAATAACCACTGTCCCATAAAGGTCTTAAAAGCATGTTTGATGCACTCTGGAAACAATGCTTTTTAAAGAACTGTTCAAACTAGATGATTAGGAACACTTTGGACAATTTTCAGCATGTTGCAGCAATTGAACTGCAGAAATAACCACTGTTCCATAAACAAGGTCTAAAATCATGTTTGATGCATTCTGGATACAAGGCTTTTTAAAGAACTGTTCAAACTAGATGATTAGGAACACTTTGGACAGTGGTTATTTCTGCAGTTCAATTGCTGCAACTTGCTGAAAATTGTCAAAAAGTGTTCCTAATCATCTAGTTTGAACAGTTCTGTACAAAATGTACTTTCAGAGTGTAAACCAAACATGATTTAGACCTTGTTTATGGAAAAGTGTTTTTTTCTGTATGTTTAATGCTGCAACCTGCTGAAAATTGTCCAAAGTGTTCCTAATCATCTAGTTTGAACAGTTATTTTAAAAAGCTGTGTATCCAGCCAGAGTGCATCAAACATGATTTTAGACCTTGTTTATGGAAAAGTGGTTATTTCTGCAGTTCAATTGCTGCAACTTGCTGAAAATTGTCCAAAGTGTTCCTAATCATCTAGTTTGAACAGTTCTTTAAAAAGCCTTGTATCCAGAATGCATCAAACATGATTTTAGACCTTGTTTATGGAACAGTGGTTATTTCTGCAGTTCAATTGCTGCAACATGCTGAAAATTGTCCAAAGTGTTCCTAATCATCTAGTTTGAACAGTTCTTTAAAAAGCATTGTTTCCAGAGTGCATCAAACATGATTTTAAGACCTTGTTTATGGAACAGTGGTTATTTCTGCAGTTCAATTGCTGCAACTTGCTGAAAATTGCTGAAAATTGTCCAAAGTGTTACTAATCATCTAGTCTGAACAGTCCTGTAAAAAGCATTGCATCCAGAGTGCATCAGACATGATTTTAGACCTTGTTTAATGGAACAGTGGTTATTTCTGCAGTTCAATTGCTGCAACTTGCTGAAATTTGTCAAAAAGTGTTCCTAATCATCTAGTTTGGACAGTTCTGTAAAAAGCCTTGTATCCAGAATTGCATCAAACATGATTTTAGACCTTGTTTAATGGAACAGTGGTTATTTCTGCAGTTCAATTGCTGCAACTTGCTGAAAATTGTCCACAGTATTCCTAATCATCTAGTTTGAACAGTTATTTTAAAAAGCTGTGTATCCAGCCAGAGTGCATCAAACATGATTTTAGACCTTGTTTATGGAACAGTGGTTATTTCTGCAGTTCAATTGCTGCAACATGCTGAAAATTGTCCAAAGTGTTCCTAATCATCTAGTTTGAACAGTTCTTTAAAAAGCATTGTTTCCAGAGTGCATCAAACATGATTTTAAGACCTTTATGGGACAGTGGTTATTTCTGCAGTTCAATTGCTGCAACATGCTGAAAATTGTCCAAAGTGTTCCTAATCATCTAGTTTGAACAGTTCTTTAAAAAGCATTGTTTCCAGAGTGCATCAAACATGATTTTAAGACCTTTATGGGACAGTGGTTATTTCTGCAGTTCAATTGCTGCAACTTGCTGAAAATTGTCCACAGTTTTCCTGTTCCTAATCATCTAGTTTGGACAGTCCTGTAAAAAGCATTGCATCCAGAGTGCATCAAACATGATTTTAGACCTTGTTTAATGGAACAGTGGTTATTTCTGCAGTTCAATTGCTGCAACTTGCTGAAATTTGTCAAAAAGTGTTCCTAATCATCTAGTTTGAACAGTTCTGTAAAAAATGTACTTTCAGAGTGTAAACCAAACATGATTTAGACCTTGTTTATGGAAAAGTGTTTTTTTCTGTATGTTTAATGCTGCAACCTGCTGAAAATTGTCCAAAGTGTTCCTAATCATCTAGTTTGAACAGTTATTTTAAAAAGCTGTGTATCCAGCCAGAGTGCATCAAACATGATTTTAGACCTTGTTTATGGAAAAGTGGTTATTTCTGCAGTTCAATTGCTGCAACTTGCTGAAAATTGTCCAAAGTGTTCCTAATCATCTAGTTTGAACAGTTCTTTAAAAAGCCTTGTATCCAGAATGCATCAAACATGATTTTAGACCTTGTTTATGGAACAGTGGTTATTTCTGCAGTTCAATTGCTGCAACATGCTGAAAATTGTCCAAAGTGTTCCTAATCATCTAGTTTGAACAGTTCTTTAAAAAGCATTGTTTCCAGAGTGCATCAAACATGATTTTAAGACCTTTATGGGACAGTGGTTATTTCTGCAGTTCAATTGCTGCAACTTGCTGAAAATTGTCCAAAGTGTTCCTAATCATCTAGTTTGAACAGTTCTTTAAAAAGCCTTGTATCCAGAATGCATCAAACATGATTTTAGACCTTGTTTATGGAACAGTGGTTATTTCTGCAGTTCAATTGCTGCAACTTGCTGAAAATTGTCCACAGTTTTCCTGTTCCTAATCATCTAGTTTGGACAGTCCTGTAAAAAGCATTGCATCCAGAGTGCATCAAACATGATTTTAGACCTTGTTTATGGAACAGTGGTTATTTCTGCAGTTCAATTGCTGCAACATGCTGAAAATTGTCCAAAGTGTTCCTAATCATCTAGTTTGAACAGTTCTTTAAAAAGCATTGTTTCCAGAGTGCATCAAACATGATTTTAAGACCTTTATGGGACAGTGGTTATTTCTGCAGTTCAATTGCTGCAACTTGCTGAAAATTGTCCACAGTTTTCCTGTTCCTAATCATCTAGTTTGGACAGTCCTTGTAAAAAGCATTTTGCATCCAGAGTGCATCAAACATGATTTTAGACCTTGTTTAATGGAACAGTGGTTATTTCTGCAGTTCAATTGCTGCAACTTGCTGAAAATTGTCAAAAAGTGTTCCTAATCATCTAGTTTGAACAGTTCTGTAAAAAATGTACTTTCAGAGTGTAAACCAAACATGATTTAGACCTTGTTTATGGAAAAGTGTTTTTTTCTGTATGTTTAATGCTGCAACCTGCTGAAAATTGTCCAAAGTGTTCCTAATCATCTAGTTTGAACAGTTATTTTAAAAAGCTGTGTATCCAGCCAGAGTGCATCAAACATGATTTTAGACCTTGTTTATGGAAAAGTGGTTATTTCTGCAGTTCAATTGCTGCAACTTGCTGAAAATTGTCCAAAGTGTTCCTAATCATCTAGTTTGAACAGTTCTTTAAAAAGCCTTGTATCCAGAATGCATCAAACATGATTTTAGACCTTGTTTATGGAACAGTGGTTATTTCTGCAGTTCAATTGCTGCAACATGCTGAAAATTGTCCAAAGTGTTCCTAATCATCTAGTTTGAACAGTTCTTTAAAAAGCATTGTTTCCAGAGTGCATCAAACATGATTTTAAGACCTTTATGGGACAGTGGTTATTTCTGCAGTTCAATTGCTGCAACTTGCTGAAAATTGTCCAAAGTGTTCCTAATCATCTAGTTTGAACAGTTCTGTAAAAAATGTACTTTCAGAGTGTAAACCAAACATGATTTAGACCTTGTTTATGGAAAAGTGTTTTTTTCTGTATGTTTAATGCTGCAACCTGCTGAAAATTGTCAACATGCTGTTTGAACAGTCCTGTAAAAAGCATTGCATCCAGAGTGCATCAGACATGATTTTAGACCTTGTTTAATGAAGCAGTGGTTATTTCTGCAGTTCAATTGCTGCAACTTGCTGAAAATTGTCCAAAGTGTTCCTAATCATCTAGTTTGGACAGTCCTGTAAAAAGCATTGCATCCAGAGTGCATCAAACATGATTTTAGACCTTGTTTAATGGAACAGTGGTTATTTCTGCAGTTCAATTGCTGCAACTTGCTGAAAATTGTCCACAGTGTTCCTAATCATCTAGTTTGGACAGTTATTTTAAAAAGCTGTGTATCCAGAGTGCATCAAACATGATTTTAGACCTTGTTTATGGAAAAGTGATATTTTCTGTATTTTAATGCTGCAACATGCTGAAAATTGTCCACAGTTTTCCTGTTCCTAATCATCTAGTTTGGACAGTCCTGTAAAAAGCATTGCATCCAGAGTGCATCAAACATGATTTTAGACCTTGTTTATGGAACAGTGGTTATTTCTGTATTTTAATGCTGCAACATGCTGAAAATTGTCCACAGTTTTCCTGTTCCTAATCATCTAGTTTGGACAGTCCTGTAAAAAGCATTGCATCCAGAGTGCATCAAACATGATTTTAGACCTTGTTTATGGAACAGTGGTTATTTCTGCAGTTCAATTGCTGCAACTTGCTGAAAATTGTCAAAAAGTGTTCCTAATCATCTAGTTTGAACAGTTCTTTAAAAAGCCTTGTATCCAGAATGCATCAAACATGATTTTAGACCTTGTTTATGGAACAGTGGTTATTTCTGCAGTTCAATTGCTGCAACATGCTGAAAATTGTCCAAAGTGTTCCTAATCATCTAGTTTGAACAGTTCTTTAAAAAGCCTTGTATCCAGAATTGCATCAAACATGATTTTAGACCTTGTTTAATGGAACAGTGGTTATTTCTGCAGTTCAATTGCTGCAACTTGCTGAAAATTGTCCACAGTATTCCTAATCATCTAGTTTGAACAGTTATTTTAAAAAGCTGTGTATCCAGCCAGAGTGCATCAAACATGATTTTAGACCTTGTTTATGGAACAGTGGTTATTTCTGCAGTTCAATTGCTGCAACATGCTGAAAATTGTCCAAAGTGTTCCTAATCATCTAGTTTGAACAGTTCTTTAAAAAGCATTGTTTCCAGAGTGCATCAAACATGATTTTAAGACCTTTATGGGACAGTGGTTATTTCTGCAGTTCAATTGCTGCAACATGCTGAAAATTGTCCAAAGTGTTCCTAATCATCTAGTTTGAACAGTTCTTTAAAAAGCATTGTTTCCAGAGTGCATCAAACATGATTTTAAGACCTTTATGGGACAGTGGTTATTTCTGCAGTTCAATTGCTGCAACTTGCTG
This sequence comes from Oncorhynchus gorbuscha, assembly GCF_021184085.1. Lineage (NCBI taxonomy): Eukaryota > Metazoa > Chordata > Actinopteri > Salmoniformes > Salmonidae > Oncorhynchus > Oncorhynchus gorbuscha. The sequence continues at coordinate 35,483 of NW_025746866.1, forward strand.
AAAATTGTCCACAGTTTTCCTGTTCCTAATCATCTAGTTTGGACAGTCCTGTAAAAAGCATTGCATCCAGAGTGCATCAAACATGATTTTAGACCTTGTTTAATGGAACAGTGGTTATTTCTGCAGTTCAATTGCTGCAACTTGCTGAAATTTGTCAAAAAGTGTTCCTAATCATCTAGTTTGAACAGTTCTGTAAAAAATGTACTTTCAGAGTGTAAACCAAACATGATTTAGACCTTGTTTATGGAAAAGTGTTTTTTTCTGTATGTTTAATGCTGCAACCTGCTGAAAATTGTCCAAAGTGTTCCTAATCATCTAGTTTGAACAGTTATTTTAAAAAGCTGTGTATCCAGCCAGAGTGCATCAAACATGATTTTAGACCTTGTTTATGGAAAAGTGGTTATTTCTGCAGTTCAATTGCTGCAACTTGCTGAAAATTGTCCAAAGTGTTCCTAATCATCTAGTTTGAACAGTTCTTTAAAAAGCCTTGTATCCAGAATGCATCAAACATGATTTTAGACCTTGTTTATGGAACAGTGGTTATTTCTGCAGTTCAATTGCTGCAACATGCTGAAAATTGTCCAAAGTGTTCCTAATCATCTAGTTTGAACAGTTCTTTAAAAAGCATTGTTTCCAGAGTGCATCAAACATGATTTTAAGACCTTTATGGGACAGTGGTTATTTCTGCAGTTCAATTGCTGCAACTTGCTGAAAATTGTCCAAAGTGTTCCTAATCATCTAGTTTGAACAGTTCTTTAAAAAGCCTTGTATCCAGAATGCATCAAACATGATTTTAGACCTTGTTTATGGAACAGTGGTTATTTCTGCAGTTCAATTGCTGCAACTTGCTGAAAATTGTCCACAGTTTTCCTGTTCCTAATCATCTAGTTTGGACAGTCCTGTAAAAAGCATTGCATCCAGAGTGCATCAAACATGATTTTAGACCTTGTTTATGGAACAGTGGTTATTTCTGCAGTTCAATTGCTGCAACATGCTGAAAATTGTCCAAAGTGTTCCTAATCATCTAGTTTGAACAGTTCTTTAAAAAGCATTGTTTCCAGAGTGCATCAAACATGATTTTAAGACCTTTATGGGACAGTGGTTATTTCTGCAGTTCAATTGCTGCAACTTGCTGAAAATTGTCCACAGTTTTCCTGTTCCTAATCATCTAGTTTGGACAGTCCTTGTAAAAAGCATTTTGCATCCAGAGTGCATCAAACATGATTTTAGACCTTGTTTAATGGAACAGTGGTTATTTCTGCAGTTCAATTGCTGCAACTTGCTGAAAATTGTCAAAAAGTGTTCCTAATCATCTAGTTTGAACAGTTCTGTAAAAAATGTACTTTCAGAGTGTAAACCAAACATGATTTAGACCTTGTTTATGGAAAAGTGTTTTTTCTGTATGTTTAATGCTGCAACCTGCTGAAAATTGTCCAAAGTGTTCCTAATCATCTAGTTTGAACAGTTATTTTAAAAAGCTGTGTATCCAGCCAGAGTGCATCAAACATGATTTTAGACCTTGTTTATGGAAAAGTGGTTATTTCTGCAGTTCAATTGCTGCAACTTGCTGAAAATTGTCCAAAGTGTTCCTAATCATCTAGTTTGAACAGTTCTTTAAAAAGCCTTGTATCCAGAATGCATCAAACATGATTTTAGACCTTGTTTATGGAACAGTGGTTATTTCTGCAGTTCAATTGCTGCAACATGCTGAAAATTGTCCAAAGTGTTCCTAATCATCTAGTTTGAACAGTTCTTTAAAAAGCATTGTTTCCAGAGTGCATCAAACATGATTTTAAGACCTTGTTTATGGAACAGTGGTTATTTCTGCAGTTCAATTGCTGCAACATGCTGAAAATTGTCCAAAGTGTTCCTAATCATCTAGTTTGAACAGTTCTTTAAAAAGCATTGTTTCCAGAGTGCATCAAACATGATTTTAAGACCTTTATGGGACAGTGGTTATTTCTGCAGTTCAATTGCTGCAACTTGCTGAAAATTGTCAAAAAGTGTTCCTAATCATCTAGTTTGAACAGTTCTGTAAAAAATGTACTTTCAGAGTGTAAACCAAACATGATTTAGACCTTGTTTATGGAAAAGTGTTTTTTTCTGTATGTTTAATGCTGCAACCTGCTGAAAATTGTCCAAAGTGTTCCTAATCATCTAGTTTGAACAGTTATTTTAAAAAGCTGTGTATCCAGCCAGAGTGCATCAAACATGATTTTAGACCTTGTTTTATGGAAAAGTGGTTATTTCTGCAGTTCAATTGCTGCAACTTGCTGAAAATTGTCAAAAAGTGTTCCTAATCATCTAGTTTGAACAGTTCTGTAAAAAATGTACTTTCAGAGTGTAAACCAAACATGATTTAGACCTTGTTTATGGAAAAGTGTTTTTTTTCTGTATGTTTAATGCTGCAACCTGCTGAAAATTGTCCAAAGTGTTCCTAATCATCTAGTTTGAACAGTTATTTTAAAAAGCTGTGTATCCAGCCAGAGTGCATCAAACATGATTTTAGACCTTGTTTATGGAAAAGTGGTTATTTCTGCAGTTCAATTGCTGCAACTTGCTGAAAATTGTCCAAAGTGTTCCTAATCATCTAGTTTGAACAGTTCTTTAAAAAGCCTTGTATCCAGAATGCATCAAACATGATTTTAGACCTTGTTTATGGAACAGTGGTTATTTCTGCAGTTCAATTGCTGCAACATGCTGAAAATTGTCCAAAGTGTTCCTAATCATCTAGTTTGAACAGTTCTTTAAAAAGCATTGTTTCCAGAGTGCATCAAACATGATTTTAAGACCTTTATGGGACAGTGGTTATTTCTGCAGTTCAATTGCTGCAACTTGCTGAAAATTGTCCAAAGTGTTCCTAATCATCTAGTTTGAACAGTTCTTTAAAAAGCCTTGTATCCAGAATGCATCAAACATGATTTTAGACCTTGTTTATGGAACAGTGGTTATTTCTGCAGTTCAATTGCTGCAACTTGCTGAAAATTGTCCACAGTTTTCCTGTTCCTAATCATCTAGTTTGGACAGTCCTGTAAAAAGCATTGCATCCAGAGTGCATCAAACATGATTTTAGACCTTGTTTATGGAACAGTGGTTATTTCTGCAGTTCAATTGCTGCAACATGCTGAAAATTGTCCAAAGTGTTCCTAATCATCTAGTTTGAACAGTTCTTTAAAAAGCATTGTTTCCAGAGTGCATCAAACATGATTTTAAGACCTTTATGGGACAGTGGTTATTTCTGCAGTTCAATTGCTGCAACTTGCTGAAAATTGTCCACAGTTTTCAGAAATAACCACTGTTCCATAAACAAGGTCTAAAATCATGTTTGATCATTCTGTTCCTAATCATCTAGTTTGGACAGTCCTTGTAAAAAGCATTTTGCATCCAGAGTGCATCAAACATGATTTTAGACCTTGTTTAATGATGATTAGGAACAGGAAAATTGTGGACAATTTTCAGCAAGTTGCAGCAATTGAACTGCAGAAATAACCACTGTCCCATAAAGGTCTTAAAAGCATGTTTGATGCACTCTGGAAACAATGCTTTTTAAAGAACTGTTCAAACTAGATGATTAGGAACACTTTGGACAATTTTCAGCATGTTGCAGCAATTGAACTGCAGAAATAACCACTGTCCCATAAAGGTCTTAAAAGCATGTTTGATGCACTCTGGAAACAATGCTTTTTAAAGAACTGTTCAAACTAGATGATTAGGAACACTTTGGACAATTTTCAGCATGTTGCAGCAATTGAACTGCAGAAATAACCACTGTTCCATAAACAAGGTCTAAAATCATGTTTGATGCATTCTGGATACAAGGCTTTTTAAAGAACTGTTCAAACTAGATGATTAGGAACACTTTTTGACAATTTTCAGCAAGTTGCAGCAATTGAACTGCAGAAATAACCACTGTTCCATAAACAAGGTCTAAAATCATGTTTGATGCACTCTGGATGCAATGCTTTTTACAGGACTGTCCAAACTAGATGATTAGGAACAGGAAAACTGTGGACAATTTTCAGCAAGTTGCAGCAATTGAACTGCAGAAATAACCACTTAGGTCTTAAAAGCATGTTTGATGCACTCTGGAAACAATGCTTTTTAAAGAACTGTTCAAACTAGATGATTAGGAACACTTTGGACAATTTTCAGCATGTTGCAGCAATTGAACTGCAGAAATAACCACTGTCCCATAAAGGTCTTAAAAGCATGTTTGATGCACTCTGGAAACAATGCTTTTTAAAGAACTGTTCAAACTAGATGATTAGGAACACTTTGGACAATTTTCAGCATGTTGCAGCAATTGAACTGCAGAAATAACCACTGTTCCATAAACAAGGTCTAAAATCATGTTTGATGCATTCTGGATACAAGGCTTTTTAAAGAACTGTTCAAACTAGATGATTAGGAACACTTTTTGACAATTTTCAGCAAGTTGCAGCAATTGAACTGCAGAAATAACCACTGTTCCATAAACAAGGTCTAAAATCATGTTTGATGCACTCTGGATACACAGCTTTTTAAAATAACTGTCCAAACTAGATGATTAGGAACACTGTGGACAATTTTCAGCAAGTTGCAGCAATTGAACTGCAGAAATAACCACTGTTCCATTAAACAAGGTCTAAAATCATGTTTGATGCACTCTGGATGCAATGCTTTTTACAGGACTGTCCAAACTAGATGATTAGGAACACTTTGGACAATTTTCAGCAAGTTGCAGCAATTGAACTGCAGAAATAACCACTGCTTCATTAAACAAGGTCTAAAATCATGTCTGATGCACTCTGGATGCAATGCTTTTTACAGGACTGTTCAAACAGCATGTTGACAATTTTCAGCAGGTTGCAGCATTAAACATACAGAAAAAAACACTTTTCCATAAACAAGGTCTAAATCATGTTTGGTTTACACTCTGAAAGTACATTTTTTACAGAACTGTTCAAACTAGATGATTAGGAACACTTTGGACAATTTTCAGCAAGTTGCAGCAATTGAACTGCAGAAATAACCACTGTCCCATAAAGGTCTTAAAATCATGTTTGATGCACTCTGGAAACAATGCTTTTTAAAGAACTGTTCAAACTAGATGATTAGGAACACTTTGGACAATTTTCAGCAAGTTGCAGCAATTGAACTGCAGAAATAACCACTTTTCCATAAACAAGGTCTAAAATCATGTTTGATGCACTCTGGCTGGATACACAGCTTTTTTAAATAACTGTTCAAACTAGATGATTAGGAACACTTTGGACAATTTTCAGCAGGTTGCAGCATTAAACATACAGAAAAAAACACTTTTCCATAAACAAGGTCTAAATCATGTTTGGTTTACACTCTGAAAGTACATTTTTTACAGAACTGTTCAAACTAGATGATTAGGAACACTTTTTGACAATTTTCAGCAAGTTGCAGCAATTGAACTGCAGAAATAACCACTTTTCCATAAAACAAGGTCTAAAATCATGTTTGATGCACTCTGGCTGGATACACAGCTTTTTAAAATAACTGTTCAAACTAGATGATTAGGAACACTTTGGACAATTTTCAGCAGGTTGCAGCATTAAACATACAGAAAAAAACACTTTTCCATAAACAAGGTCTAAATCATGTTTGGTTTACACTCTGAAAGTACATTTTTTACAGAACTGTTCAAACTAGATGATTAGGAACACTTTTTGACAATTTTCAGCAAGTTGCAGCAATTGAACTGCAGAAATAACCACTGTTCCATTAAACAAGGTCTAAAATCATTTGATGCACTCTGGATGCAATGCTTTTTACAGGACTGTCCAAACTAGATGATTAGGAACAGGAAAACTGTGGACAATTTTCAGCAAGTTGCAGCAATTGAACTGCAGAAATAACCACTTAGGTCTTAAAATCATGTTTGATGCACTCTGGAAACAATGCTTTTTAAAGAACTGTTCAAACTAGATGATTAGGAACACTTTGGACAATTTTCAGCATGTTGCAGCAATTGAACTGCAGAAATAACCACTGTCCCATAAAGGTCTTAAAATCATGTTTGATGCACTCTGGAAACAATGCTTTTTAAAGAACTGTTCAAACTAGATGATTAGGAACACTTTGGACAATTTTCAGCATGTTGCAGCAATTGAACTGCAGAAATAACCACTGTTCCATAAACAAGGTCTAAAATCATGTTTGATGCACTCTGGATGCAATGCTTTTTACATAACTGTCCAAACTAGATGATTAGGAACAGGAAAACTGTGGACAATTTTCAGCAAGTTGCAGCAATTGAACTGCAGAAATAACCACTTAGGTCTTAAAATCATGTTTGATGCACTCTGGAAACAATGCTTTTTAAAGAACTGTTCAAACTAGATGATTAGGAACACTTTGGACAATTTTCAGCATGTTGCAGCAATTGAACTGCAGAAATAACCACTGTTCCATAAACAAGGTCTAAAATCATGTTTGATGCATTCTGGATACAAGGCTTTTTAAAGAACTGTTCAAACTAGATGATTAGGAACACTTTTTGACAATTTTCAGCAAGTTGCAGCAATTGAACTGCAGAAATAACCACTGTTCCATAAACAAGGTCTAAAATCATGTTTGATGCACTCTGGATGCAATGCTTTTTACAGGACTGTTCAAACTAGATGATTAGGAACAGGAAAACTTGGACAATTTTCAGCAAGTTGCAGCAATTGAACTGCAGAAATAACCACTGTCCCATAAAGGTCTTAAAATCATGTTTGATGCACTCTGGAAACAATGCTTTTTAAAGAACTGTTCAAACTAGATGATTAGGAACACTTTGGACAATTTTCAGCATGTTGCAGCAATTGACTGCAGAAATAACCACTGTTCCATAAACAAGGTCTAAAATCATGTTTGATGCATTCTGGATACAAGGCTTTTTAAAGAACTGTTCAAACTAGATGATTAGGAACACTTTTTGACAATTTTCAGCAAGTTGCAGCAATTGAACTGCAGAAATAACCACTGTTCCATAAACAAGGTCTAAAATCATGTTTGATGCACTCTCTGGAAACAATGCTTTTTACAGAACTGGTCAAGCTAGATGTAGAAACACTGTGGACAATTTTCAGCAAACTGCAGCAATTAAACTACAGAAATAACCACTTTTCCAAAAACAAGGTCTAAAATCATGTTTGATGCACTCTGGATACACAGCTTTTTAAAATAACTGTTCAAACTAGATGATTAGGAACACTTTGGACAATTTTCAGCAAGTTGCAGCAATTGAACTGCAGAAATAACCACTGTTCCATAAACAAGGTCTAAAATCATGTTTGATGCACTCTGGATGCAATGCTTTTTACAGGACTGTTCAAACTAGATGATTAGGAACACTTTGGACAATTTTCAGCAAGTTGCAGCAATTGAACTGCAGAAATAACCACTGCTTCCATAAACAAGGTCTAAAATCATGTTTGATGCACTCTGGATGCAATGCTTTTTACAGGACTGTTCAAACTAGATGATTGACAATTTTCAGCAGGTTGCAGCATTAAACATACAGAAAAAAACACTTTTCCATAAACAAGGTCTAAATCATGTTTGGTTTACACTCTGAAAGTACATTTTTTACAGAACTGTTCAAACTAGATGATTAGGAACACTTTTTGACAATTTTCAGCAAGTTGCAGCAATTGAACTGCAGAAATAACCACTGTTCCATAAACAAGGTCTAAAATCATGTTTGATGCACTCTGGATGCAATGCTTTTTACAGGACTGTCCAAACTAGATGATTAGGAACAGGAAAACTGTGGACAATTTTCAGCATGTTGCAGCATTAAAATACAGAAAATATCACTTTTCCATAAACAAGGTCTAAAATCATGTTTGATGCACTCTGGATACACAGCTTTTTAAAATAACTGTCCAAACTAGATGATTAGGAACACTGTGGACAATTTTCAGCAAGTTGCAGCAATTGAACTGCAGAAATAACCACTGTTCCATTAAACAAGGTCTAAAATCATGTTTGATGCACTCTGGATGCAATGCTTTTTACAGGACTGTCCAAACTAGATGATTAGGAACACTTTGGACAATTTTCAGCAAGTTGCAGCAATTGAACTGCAGAAATAACCACTGCTTCATTAAACAAGGTCTAAAATCATGTCTGATGCACTCTGGATGCAATGCTTTTTACAGGACTGTTCAAACAGCATGTTGACAATTTTCAGCAGGTTGCAGCATTAAACATACAGAAAAAAACACTTTTCCATAAACAAGGTCTAAATCATGTTTGGTTTACACTCTGAAAGTACATTTTTTACAGAACTGTTCAAACTAGATGATTAGGAACACTTTGGACAATTTTCAGCAAGTTGCAGCAATTGAACTGCAGAAATAACCACTGTCCCATAAAGGTCTTAAAATCATGTTTGATGCACTCTGGAAACAATGCTTTTTAAAGAACTGTTCAAACTAGATGATTAGGAACACTTTGGACAATTTTCAGCATGTTGCAGCAATTGAACTGCAGAAATAACCACTGTTCCATAAACAAGGTCTAAAATCATGTTTGATGCATTCTGGATACAAGGCTTTTTAAAGAACTGTTCAAACTAGATGATTAGGAACACTTTGGACAATTTTCAGCAAGTTGCAGCAATTGAACTGCAGAAATAACCACTTTTCCATAAACAAGGTCTAAAATCATGTTTGATGCACTCTGGCTGGATACACAGCTTTTTAAAATAACTGTTCAAACTAGATGATTAGGAACACTTTGGACAATTTTCAGCAGGTTGCAGCATTAAACATACAGAAAAAAACACTTTTCCATAAACAAGGTCTAAATCATGTTTGGTTTACACTCTGAAAGTACATTTTTTACAGAACTGTTCAAACTAGATGATTAGGAACACTTTTTGACAATTTTCAGCAAGTTGCAGCAATTGAACTGCAGAAATAACCACTGTTCCATAAACAAGGTCTAAAATCATGTTTGATGCACTCTGGATGCAATGCTTTTTACAGGACTGTCCAAACTAGATGATTAGGAACAGGAAAACTGTGGACAATTTTCAGCATGTTGCAGCAATTGAACTACAGAAATAACCACTTTTCCATAAACAAGGTCTAAAATCATGTTTGATGCACTCTGGATACACAGCTTTTTAAAATAACTGTTCAAACTAGATGATTAGGAACACTTTGGACAATTTTCAGCAAGTTGCAGCAATTGAACTGCAGAAATAACCACTGTTCCATAAACAAGGTCTAAAATCATGTTTGATGCACTCTGGATTACAAGGCTTTTTACAGAACTGTTCAAACTAGATGATTAAGGAACACTGTGGACAATTTTCAGCAAGTTGCAGCAATTGAACTACAGAAATAACCACTTTTCCAAAAACAAGGTCTAAAATCATGTTTGATGCACTCTGGATGCAATGCTTTTTACAGGACTGTTCAAACAGATGACACATTTGACAATTTTCAGCAGGTTGCAGCATTAAACATACAGAAAAAAACACTTTTCCATAAACAAGGTCTAAATCATGTTTGGTTTACACTCTGAAAGTACATTTTTTACAGAACTGTTCAAACTAGATGATTAGGAACACTTTTTGACAATTTTCAGCAAGTTGCAGCAATTGAACTGCAGAAATAACCACTGTTCCATAAACAAGGTCTAAAATCATGTTTGATGCACTCTGGATGCAATGCTTTTTACAGGACTGTCCAAACTAGATGATTAGGAACAGGAAAACTGTGGACAATTTTCAGCATGTTGCAGCATTAAAATACAGAAAATATCACTTTTCCATAAACAAGGTCTAAAATCATGTTTGATGCACTCTGGATACACAGCTTTTTAAAATAACTGTCCAAACTAGATGATTAGGAACACTGTGGACAATTTTCAGCAAGTTGCAGCAATTGAACTGCAGAAATAACCACTGTTCCATTAAACAAGGTCTAAAATCATGTTTGATGCACTCTGGATGCAATGCTTTTTACAGGACTGTCCAAACTAGATGATTAGGAACACTTTGGACAATTTTCAGCAAGTTGCAGCAATTGAACTGCAGAAATAACCACTGCTTCATTAAACAAGGTCTAAAATCATGTCTGATGCACTCTGGATGCAATGCTTTTTACAGGACTGTTCAAACAGCATGTTGACAATTTTCAGCAGGTTGCAGCATTAAACATACAGAAAAAAACACTTTTCCATAAACAAGGTCTAAATCATGTTTGGTTTACACTCTGAAAGTACATTTTTTACAGAACTGTTCAAACTAGATGATTAGGAACACTTTGGACAATTTTCAGCAAGTTGCAGCAATTGAACTGCAGAAATAACCACTGTCCCATAAAGGTCTTAAAATCATGTTTGATGCACTCTGGAAACAATGCTTTTTAAAGAACTGTTCAAACTAGATGATTAGGAACACTTTGGACAATTTTCAGCATGTTGCAGCAATTGAACTGCAGAAATAACCACTGTTCCATAAACAAGGTCTAAAATCATGTTTGATGCATTCTGGATACAAGGCTTTTTAAAGAACTGTTCAAACTAGATGATTAGGAACACTTTGGACAATTTTCAGCAAGTTGCAGCAATTGAACTGCAGAAATAACCACTTTTCCATAAACAAGGTCTAAAATCATGTTTGATGCACTCTGGCTGGATACACAGCTTTTTAAAATAACTGTTCAAACTAGATGATTAGGAACACTTTGGACAATTTTCAGCAGGTTGCAGCATTAAACATACAGAAAAAACACTTTTCCATAAACAAGGTCTAAATCATGTTTGGTTTACACTCTGAAAGTACATTTTTACAGAACTGTTCAAACTAGATGATTAGGAACACTTTTTGACAAATTTCAGCAAGTTGCAGCAATTGAACTGCAGAAATAACCACTGTTCCATTAAACAAGGTCTAAAATCATGTTTGATGCACTCTGGATGCAATGCTTTTTACAGGACTGTCCAAACTAGATGATTAGGAACAGGAAAACTGTGGACAATTTTCAGCAAGTTGCAGCAATTGAACTGCAGAAATAACCACTGTCCCATAAAGGTCTTAAAATCATGTTTGATGCACTCTGGAAACAATGCTTTTTAAAGAACTGTTCAAACTAGATGATTAGGAACACTTTGGACAATTTTCAGCATGTTGCAGCAATTGAACTGCAGAAATAACCACTGTCCCATAAAGGTCTTAAAATCATGTTTGATGCACTCTGGAAACAATGCTTTTTAAAGAACTGTTCAAACTAGATGATTAGGAACACTTTGGACAATTTTCAGCATGTTGCAGCAATTGAACTGCAGAAATAACCACTGTTCCATAAACAAGGTCTAAAATCATGTTTGATGCACTCTGGCTGGATACACAGCTTTTTAAAATAACTGTTCAAACTAGATGATTAGGAATACTGTGGACAATTTTCAGCAAGTTGCAGCAATTGAACTGCAGAAATAACCACTGTTCCATTAAACAAGGTCTAAAATCATGTTTGATGCAATTCTGGATACAAGGCTTTTTACAGAACTGTCCAAACTAGATGATTAGGAACACTTTTGACAAATTTCAGCAAGTTGCAGCAATTGAACTGCAGAAATAACCACTGTTCCATTAAACAAGGTCTAAAATCATGTCTGATGCACTCTGGATGCAATGCTTTTTACAGGACTGTTCAGACTAGATGATTAGTAACACTTTGGACAATTTTCAGCAATTTTCAGCAAGTTGCAGCAATTGAACTGCAGAAATAACCACTGTTCCATAAACAAGGTCTAAAATCATGTTTGATGCACTCTGGAAACAATGCTTTTTAAAGAACTGTTCAAACTAGATGATTAGGAACACTTTGGACAATTTTCAGCATGTTGCAGCAATTGAACTGCAGAAATAACCACTGTCCCATAAAAAGGTCTTAAAATCATGTTTGATGCACTCTGGAAACAATGCTTTTTAAAGAACTGTTCAAACTAGATGATTAGGAACACTTTGGACAATTTTCAGCATGTTGCAGCAATTGAACTGCAGAAATAACCACTGTTCCATAAACAAGGTCTAAAATCATGTTTGATGCACTCTGGAAACAATGCTTTTTAAAGAACTGTTCAAACTAGATGATTAGGAACACTTTGGACAATTTTCAGCAAGTTGCAGCAATTGAACTGCAGAAATAACCACTGTTCCATAAACAAGGTCTAAAATCATGTTTGATGCACTCTGGATGCAATGCTTTTTACAGGACTGTCCAAACTAGATGATTAGGAACAGGAAAACTTGGACAATTTTCAGCATGTTGCAGCATTAAAATACAGAAAATAATCACTTTTCCATAAACAAGGTCTAAAATCATGTTTGATGCACTCTGGATACACAGCTTTTTAAAATAACTGTTCAAACTAGATGATTAGGAACACTTTTGACAATTTTCAGCAAGTTGCAGCAATTGAACTGCAGAAATAACCACTTTTCCATAAACAAGGTCTAAAATCATGTTTGATGCACTCTGGCTGGATACACAGCTTTTTAAAATAACTGTTCAAACTAGATGATTAGGAACACTTTGGACAATTTTCAGCAGGTTGCAGCATTAAACATACAGAAAAAAACACTTTTCCATAAACAAGGTCTAAATCATGTTTGGTTTACACTCTGAAAGTACATTTTTTACAGAACTGTTCAAACTAGATGATTAGGAACACTTTTTGACAATTTTCAGCAAGTTGCAGCAATTGAACTGCAGAAATAACCACTGTTCCATTAAACAAGGTCTAAAATCATGTTTGATGCACTCTGGATTTATTTCTGCAGTTCAATTGCTGCAACTTGCTGAAAATTGTCAAAAAGTGTTCCTAATCATCTAGTTTGAACAGTTCTGTAAAAATGTACTTTCAGAGTGTAAACCAAACATGATTTAGACCTTGTTTATGGAAAAGTGTTTTTTTCTGTATGTTTAATGCTGCAACCTGCTGAAAATTGTCCAAAGTGTTCCTAATCATCTAGTTTGAACAGTTATTTTCAAAAAAGCTGTGTATCCAGCCAGAGTGCATCAAACATGATTTTAGACCTTGATTTTATGGAAAAGTGGTTATTTCTGCAGTTCAATTGCTGCAACTTGCTGAAAATTGTCCAAAGTGTTCCTAATCATCTAGTTTGAACAGTTCTTTAAAAAGCCTTGTATCCAGAATGCATCAAACATGATTTTAGACCTTGTTTATGGAACAGTGGTTATTTCTGCAGTTCAATTGCTGCAACATGCTGAAAATTGTCCAAAGTGTTCCTAATCATCTAGTTTGAACAGTTCTTTAAAAAGCATTGTTTCCAGAGTGCATCAAACATGATTTTAAGACCTTGTTTATGGAACAGTGGTTATTTCTGCAGTTCAATTGCTGCTGAAAATTGCTGAAAATTGTCCAAAGTGTTCCTAATCATCTAGTTTGAACAGTCCTGTAAAGCATTGCATCCAGAGTGCATCAAACATGATTTTAGACCTTGTTTAATGGAACAGTGGTTATTTCTGCAGTTCAATTGCTGCAACTTGCTGAAATTTGTCAAAAAGTGTTCCTAATCATCTAGTTTGAACAGTTCTGTAAAAAGCCTTGTATCCAGAATTGCATCAAACATGATTTTAGACCTTGTTTAATGGAACAGTGGTTATTTCTGCAGTTCAATTGCTGCAACTTGCTGAAAATTGTCCACAGTGTTCCTAATCATCTAGTTTGAACAGTTATTTTAAAAAGCTGTGTATCCAGCCAGAGTGCATCAAACATGATTTTAGACCTTGTTTATGGAACAGTGGTTATTTCTGCAGTTCAATTGCTGCAACATGCTGAAAATTGTCCAAAGTGTTCCTAATCATCTAGTTTGAACAGTTCTTTAAAAAGCATTGTTTCCAGAGTGCATCAAACATGATTTTAAGACCTTTATGGGACAGTGGTTATTTCTGCAGTTCAATTGCTGCAACATGCTGAAAATTGTCCAAAGTGTTCCTAATCATCTAGTTTGAACAGTTCTTTAAAAAGCATTGTTTCCAGAGTGCATCAAACATGATTTTAAGACCTTTATGGGACAGTTTATGGCAACAGTGGTTATTTCTGCAGTTCAATTGCTGCAACTTGCTGAAAATTGTCCACAGTTTTCCTGTTCCTAATCATCTAGTTTGGACAGTCCTGTAAAAAGCATTGCATCCAGAGTGCATCAAACATGATTTTAGACCTTGTTTAATGGAACAGTGGTTATTTCTGCAGTTCAATTGCTGCAACTTGCTGAAATTTGTCAAAAAGTGTTCCTAATCATCTAGTTTGAACAGTTCTGTAAAAAATGTACTTTCAGAGTGTAAACCAAACATGATTTAGACCTTGTTTATGGAAAAGTGTTTTTTTCTGTATGTTTAATGCTGCAACCTGCTGAAAATTGTCCAAAGTGTTCCTAATCATCTAGTTTGAACAGTTATTTTAAAAAGCTGTGTATCCAGCCAGAGTGCATCAAACATGATTTTAGACCTTGTTTATGGAAAAGTGGTTATTTCTGCAGTTCAATTGCTGCAACTTGCTGAAAATTGTCCAAAGTGTTCCTAATCATCTAGTTTGAACAGTTCTTTAAAAAGCCTTGTATCCAGAATGCATCAAACATGATTTTAGACCTTGTTTATGGAACAGTGGTTATTTCTGCAGTTCAATTGCTGCAACATGCTGAAAATTGTCCAAAGTGTTCCTAATCATCTAGTTTGAACAGTTCTTTAAAAAGCATTGTTTCCAGAGTGCATCAAACATGATTTTAAGACCTTTATGGGACAGTGGTTATTTCTGCAGTTCAATTGCTGCAACTTGCTGAAAATTGTCCAAAGTGTTCCTAATCATCTAGTTTGAACAGTTCTTTAAAAAGCCTTGTATCCAGAATGCATCAAACATGATTTTAGACCTTGTTTATGGAACAGTGGTTATTTCTGCAGTTCAATTGCTGCAACTTGCTGAAAATTGTCCACAGTTTTCCTGTTCCTAATCATCTAGTTTGGAACAGTTCTGTAAAAAGCATTGCATCCAGAGTGCATCAAACATGATTTTAGACCTTGTTTATGGAACAGTGGTTATTTCTGCAGTTCAATTGCTGCAACATGCTGCAAAAATTGTCCAAAGTGTTCCTAATCATCTAGTTTGAACAGTTCTTTAAAAAGCATTGTTTCCAGAGTGCATCAAACATGATTTTAAGACCTTTATGGGACAGTGGTTATTTCTGCAGTTCAATTGCTGCAACTTGCTGAAAATTGTCCACAGTTTTCCTGTTCCTAATCATCTAGTTTGGACAGTCCTGTAAAAAGCATTGCATCCAGAGTGCATCAAACATGATTTTAGACCTTGTTTAATGGAACAGTGGTTATTTCTGCAGTTCAATTGCTGCAACTTGCTGAAAATTGTCAAAAAGTGTTCCTAATCATCTAGTTTGAACAGTTCTGTAAAAAATGTACTTTCAGAGTGTAAACCAAACATGATTTAGACCTTGTTTATGGAAAAGTGTGGTTTTTTCTGTATGTTTAATGCTGCAACCTGCTGAAAATTGTCCAAAGTGTTCCTAATCATCTAGTTTGAACAGTTATTTTAAAAAGCTGTGTATCCAGCCAGAGTGCATCAAACATGATTTTAGACCTTGTTTATGGAAAAGTGGTTATTTCTGCAGTTCAATTGCTGCAACTTGCTGAAAATTGTCCAAAGTGTTCCTAATCATCTAGTTTGAACAGTTCTTTAAAAAGCCTTGTATCCAGAATGCATCAAACATGATTTTAGACCTTGTTTATGGAACAGTGGTTATTTCTGCAGTTCAATTGCTGCAACATGCTGAAAATTGTCCAAAGTGTTCCTAATCATCTAGTTTGAACAGTTCTTTAAAAAGCATTGTTTCCAGAGTGCATCAAACATGATTTTAAGACCTTTATGGGACAGTGGTTATTTCTGCAGTTCAATTGCTGCAACTTGCTGAAAATTGTCCAAAGTGTTCCTAATCATCTAGTTTGAACAGTTCTGTAAAAAATGTACTTTCAGAGTGTAAACCAAACATGATTTAGACCTTGTTTATGGAAAAGTGTTTTTTCTGTAGTTTAATGCTGCAACCTGCTGAAAATTGTCCAAAGTGTCCTAATCATCTGTTTGAACAGTCCTGTAAAAAGCATTGCATCCAGAGTGCATCAAACATGATTTTAGACCTTGTTTAATGGAAGCAGTGGTTATTTCTGCAGTTCAATTGCTGCAACTTGCTGAAAATTGTCCAAAGTGTTCCTAATCATCTAGTTTGAACAGTTCTGTAAAAAGCATTGCATCCAGAGTGCATCAAACATGATTTTAGACCTTGTTTAATGGAACAGTGGTTATTTCTGCAGTTCAATTGCTGCAACTTGCTGAAAATTGTCCACAGTGTTCCTAATCATCTAGTTTGAACAGTTATTTTAAAAAGCTGTGTATCCAGAGTGCATCAAACATGATTTTAGACCTTGTTTATGGAAAAGTGATATTTTCTGTATTTTTTAATGCTGCAACATGCTGAAAATTGTCCAACAGTGTTCCTAATCATCTAGTTTGGAACAGTCCTGTAAAAAGCATTGTATCCAGAGTGCATCAAACATGATTTTAGACCTTGTTTATGGAACAGTGGTTATTTCTGCAGTTCAATTGCTGCAATTTTAAAATTGCTGAAAATTGTCCACAGTGTTCCTAATCATCTAGTTTGAACAGTCCTGTAAAAAGCATTGCATCCAGAGTGCATCAAACATGATTTTAGACCTTGTTTATGGAACAGTGGTTATTTCTGCAGTTCAATTGCTGCAACTTGCTGAAAATTGTCAAAAAGTGTTCCTAATCATCTAGTTTGAACAGTTCTTTAAAAAGCCTTGTATCCAGAGTGCATCAAACATGATTTTAGACCTTGTTTATGGAACAGTGGTTATTTCTGCAGTTCAATTGCTGCAACTTGCTGAAAATTGTCCAAAGTGTTCCTAATCATCTAGTTTGAACAGTTCTTTAAAAAGCTTGTATCCAGAAGTGCATCAAACATGATTTTAGACCTTGTTTAATGGAACAGTGGTTATTTCTGCAGTTCAATTGCTGCAACTTGCTGAAAATTGTCACAAAGTGTTCCTAATCATCTAGTTTGAACAGTTATTTTAAAAAGCTGTGTATCCAGCCAGAGTGCATCAAACATGATTTTAGACCTTGTTTATGGAAAAGTGGTTATTTCTGCAGTTCAATTGCTGCAACATGCTGAAAATTGTCCAAAGTGTTCCTAATCATCTAGTTTGAACAGTTCTTTAAAAAGCATTGTTTCCAGAGTGCATCAAACATGATTTTAAGACCTTGTTTATGGAACAGTGGTTATTTCTGCAGTTCAATTGCTGCAACATGCTGAAAATTGTCCAAAGTGTTCCTAATCATCTAGTTTGAACAGTTCTTTAAAAAGCATTGTTTCCAGAGTGCATCAAACATGATTTTAAGCTTTATGGGACAGTGGTTATTTCTGCAGTTCAATTGCTGCAACTTGCTGAAAATTGTCCACAGTTTTCCTGTTCCTAATCATCTAGTTTGGACAGTCCTGTAAAAAGCATTGCATCCAGAGTGCATCAAACATGATTTTAGACCTTGTTTTATGGAAAAGTGGTTATTTCTGCAGTTCAATTGCTGCAACTTGCTGAAAATTGTCAAAAAGTGTTCCTAATCATCTAGTTTGAACAGTTCTGTAAAAAATGTACTTTCAGAGTGTAAACCAAACATGATTTAGACCTTGTTTATGGAAAAGTGTTTTTTCTGTATGTTTAATGCTGCAACCTGCTGAAAATTGTCCAAAGTGTTCCTAATCATCTAGTTTGAACAGTTATTTTAAAAAGCTGTGTATCCAGCCAGAGTGCATCAAACATGATTTTAGACCTTGTTTATGGAAAAGTGGTTATTTCTGCAGTTCAATTGCTGCAACTTGCTGAAAATTGTCCAAAGTGTTCCTAATCATCTAGTTTGAACAGTTCTTTAAAAAGCCTTGTATCCAGAATGCATCAAACATGATTTTAGACCTTGTTTATGGAACAGTGGTTATTTCTGCAGTTCAATTGCTGCAACATGCTGAAAATTGTCCAAAGTGTTCCTAATCATCTAGTTTGAACAGTTCTTTAAAAAGCATTGTTTCCAGAGTGCATCAAACATGAAAGACCTTTATGGGACAGTGGTTATTTCTGCAGTTCAATTGCTGCAACTTGCTGAAAATTGTCCAGTGTTCTAATCATCTAGTTTGAACAGTTCTTTAAAAAGCCTTGATCCAGAATGCATCAAACATGATTTTAGACCTTGTTTATGGAACAGTGGTTATTTCTGCAGTTCAATTGCTGCAACTTGCTGAAAATTGTTCCTAATCATCTAGTTTGAACAGTGTTCCTAATCATCTAGTTTGGAACAGTCCTGTTCAAAAATGCTGAAAATTGCATCCAGAGTGCATCAAACATGATTTTAGACCAGAGTGCATCAAACATGATTTTAGACCTTGTTATGGAACAGTGGTTATTTCTGCAGTTCAATTGCTGCAACATGCTGAAAATTGTCCAAAGTGTTCCTAATCATCTAGTTTGAACAGTTCTTTAAAAAGCATTGTTTCCAGAGTGCATCAAACATGATTTTAAGACCTTGTTTATGGGACAGTGGTTATTTCTGCAGTTCAATTGCTGCAACTTGCTGAAAATTGTTCCACAGTTTTCCTGTTCCTAATCAAAATTGTCAAAATTGTTCAAAGTGTTCCTAATCATCTAGTTTGAACAGTTCTGTAAAAAGCATTGCATCCAGAGTGCATCAAACATGATTTTAGACCTTGTTTATGGAACAGTGGTTATTTCTGCAGTTCAATTGCTGCAACTTGCTGAAAATTGTCAAAAAGTGTTCCTAATCATCTAGTTTGAACAGTTCTGTGCAAAAAATGTTCCTAATCACTTTCAGTTATTTTAAAAAGTGTAAACCAAACATGATTTAGACCTTGTTTATGGAAAAGTGGTTATTTCTGCAGTTCAATTGCTGCAACTTGCTGAAAATTGTCCAAAGTGTTCTAATCATCTAGTTTGAACAGTTATTTTAAAAAGCTTGTATCCAGCCAGAGTGCATCAAACATGATTTTAGACCTTGTTTATGGAACAGTGGTTATTTCTGCAGTTCAATTGCTGCAACATGCTGAAAATTGTCCAAAGTGTTCCTAATCATCTAGTTTGAACAGTTCTTTAAAAAGCATTGTTTCCAGAGTGCATCAAACATGATTTTAAGACCTTGTTTATGGAACAGTGGTTATTTCTGCAGTTCAATTGCTGCAACATGCTGAAAATTGTCCAAAGTGTTCCTAATCATCTAGTTTGAACAGTTCTTTAAAAAGCATTGTTTCCAGAGTGCATCAAACATGATTTTAAGACCTTGTTTATGGAACAGTGGTTATTTCTGCAGTTCAATTGCTGCAACTTGCTGAAAATTGTCAAAAAGTGTTCCTAATCATCTAGTTTGAACAGTTCTGTAAAAAATGTACTTTCAGAGTGTAAACCAAACATGATTTAGACCTTGTATGGAAAAGTGTTTATGGAAAGTTGTTTTTTTCTGTATGTTTAATGCTGCAACCTGCTGAAAATTGTCCAAAGTGTTCCTAATCATCTAGTTTGAACAGTTATAATCATCCAGAGTGCATCAAACATGATTTTAGACCTTGTTTAAAAGTGGTTATTTCTGCAGTTCAATTGCTGCAACTTGCTGAAAATTGTCCAAAAAGTGTTCCTAATCATCTAGTTTGAACAGTTCATGATCAAACATGATTTTAGACCTTGTTTATGGAAAAGTGGTTATTTCTGCAGTTCAATTGCTGCAACTTGCTGAAAATTGTCCAAAGTGTTCCTAATCATCTAGTTTGAACAGTTATTTCCAGAAAAACATGATTTTGACCTTGTTTATGGAACAGTTATTTCCAGAGTGCATCAAACATGATTTTGAGTGGTTTTTTTGCAGTTCAATTGCTGCAAGTCCAAAGTGTTCCTAATCATCCTCCATCCAGAGTGCATCAAACATGATTTTAGACCTTGTTTATGGAACAGTGGTTATTTCTGCAGTTCAATTGCTGCAACTTGCTGAAAATTGTCCAAAGTGTTCCTAATCATCTAGTTTGAACAGTTCTTTAAAAGCCTTGTATCCAGAATGCATCAAACATGATTTTAGACCTTGTTTATGGAACAGTGGTTATTTCTGCAGTTCAATTGCTGCAACTTGCTGAAAATTGTCCACAGTGTTCCTAATCATCTAGTTTGAACAGTTCTTTAAAAAGCATTGTAGTTTCCAGAGTGCATCAAACATGATTTTAGACCTTGTTTATGGAACAGTGGTTATTTCTGCAGTTCAATTGCTGCAACATGCTGAAAATTGTCCAAAGTGTTCCTAATCATCTAGTTTGAACAGTTCTTTAAAAAGCATTGTTTCCAGAGTGCATCAAACATGATTTTAAGACCTTTATGGGAAAAGTGGTTATTTCTGCAGTTCAATTGCTGCAACATGATTTTGCTGAAAATTGTCCAACAGCTGAAAATTGTCCTGTTCCTAATCATCTAGTTTGGACAGTCCTGTAAAAAGCATTGCATCCAGAGTGCATCAAACATGATTTTAGACCTTGTTTTAATGGAACAGTGGTTATTTCTGCAGTTCAATTGCTGCAACTTGCTGAAAATTGTCAAAAAGTGTTCCTAATCATCTAGTTTGAACAGTTCTGTAAAAATGTACTTTCAGAGTGTAAACCAAACATGATTTAGACCTTGTTTATGGAAAAGTGTTATTTTTTTCTGTATGTTTAATGCTGCAACCTGCTGAAAATTGTCCAAAGTGTTCCTAATCATCTAGTTTGAACAGTTATTTTAAAAAGCTGTGTATCCAGCCAGAGTGCATCAAACATGATTTTAGACCTTGTTTATGGAAAAGTGGTTATTTCTGCAGTTCAATTGCTGCAACTTGCTGAAAATTGTCCAAAGTGTTCCTAATCATCTAGTTTGAACAGTTCTTTAAAAAGCCTTGTATCCAGAATGCATCAAACATGATTTTAGACCTTGTTTATGGAACAGTGGTTATTTCTGCAGTTCAATTGCTGCAACATGCTGAAAATTGTCCAAAGTGTTCCTAATCATCTAGTTTGAACAGTTCTTTAAAAAGCATTGTTTCCAGAGTGCATCAAACATGATTTTAAGACCTTGTTTATGGAACAGTGGTTATTTCTGCAGTTCAATTGCTGCAACTTGCTGAAAATTGCAAAGTGTTCCTAAAAGTTTCTGAAAACATGAGTTTGAACAGTCCTTTAAAAAGCATTGCATCCAGAGTGCATCAAACATGATTTTAGACCTTGTTTATGGAACAGTGGTTATTTCTGCAGTTCAATTGCTGCAACTTGCTGAAAATTGTCCAAAAAGTGTTCCTAATCATCTAGTTTGAACAGTTCTGTAAAAAGCCTTGTAAATCCAGAGTGCATCAAACATGATTTTAGACCTTGTTTTTAGAAAAGTGGTTATTTCTGTAGTTCAATTGCTGCAACTTGCTAAGAATTGTCCACAGTGTTCCTAATCATCTACTTTGAACAGTTCTTTAAAAAGCTTGTATCCAGCATCAAACATGATTTTAGACCTTGTTTATGGAACAGTGTTATTTCATCAAACATGTTATTTTAAAAAGCTTGTATCCAGCCAGAGTGC
Organism: Oncorhynchus gorbuscha; assembly: GCF_021184085.1. Lineage (NCBI taxonomy): Eukaryota > Metazoa > Chordata > Actinopteri > Salmoniformes > Salmonidae > Oncorhynchus > Oncorhynchus gorbuscha. Next base: position 57,187 of record NW_025746866.1, read on the forward strand.
ATCAAACATGATTTAGACCTTGTTTTTAGAAAAGTGGTTATTTCTGTAGTTCAATTGCTGCAACTTGCTAAGAATTGTCCACAGTGTTCCTAATCATCTACTTTGAACAGTTCTGTAAAAAGCATTGTGCATCCAGAGTGCATCAAACATGATTTTAAGACCTTGTTTATGGAACAGTGGTTATTTCTGCAGTTCAATTGCTGCAACATGCTGAAAATTGTCCAAAGTGTTCCTAATCATCTAGTTTGAACAGTTCTTTAAAAAGCATTGTTTCCAGAGTGCATCAAACATGATTTTAAGACCTTTATGGGACAGTGGTTATTTCTGCAGTTCAATTGCTGCAACTTGCTGAAAATTGTCCACAGTTTTCCTGTTCCTAATCATCTAGTTTGAACAGTCCTGTAAAAAGCATTGCATCCAGAGTGCATCAAACATGATTTTAGACCTTGTTTAATGGAACAGTGGTTATTTCTGCAGTTCAATTGCTGCAACTTGCTGAAAATTGTCAAAAAGTGTTCCTAATCATCTAGTTTGAACAGTTCTGTAAAAAATGTACTTTCAGAGTGTAAACCAAACATGATTTAGACCTTGTTTATGGAAAAGTGTTTTTTTCTGTATGTTTAATGCTGCAACCTGCTGAAAATTGTCCAAAGTGTTCCTAATCATCTAGTTTGAACAGTTATTTTAAAAAGCTGTGTATCCAGCCAGAGTGCATCAAACATGATTTTAGACCTTGTTTATGGAAAAGTGGTTATTTCTGCAGTTCAATTGCTGCAACTTGCTGAAAATTGTCCAAAGTGTTCCTAATCATCTAGTTTGAACAGTTCTTTAAAAAGCCTTGTATCCAGAATGCATCAAACATGATTTTAGACCTTGTTTATGGAACAGTGGTTATTTCTGCAGTTCAATTGCTGCAACATGCTGAAAATTGTCCAAAGTGTTCCTAATCATCTAGTTTGAACAGTTCTTTAAAAAGCATTGTTTCCAGAGTGCATCAAACATGATTTTAAGACCATGATTTTAAGACCTTTATGGGACAGTGGTTATTTCTGCAGTTCAATTGCTGCAACTTGCTGAAAATTGTCCAAAGTGTTCCTAATCATCTAGTTTGAACAGTTCTTAAAAAATGTACTTTCAGAGTGTGCATCAAACATGATTTTAGACCTTGTTTATGGAAAAGTGGTTTTTCTGCAGTTCAATTGCTGCAACCTGCTGAAAATTGTCAAAGTGTTCCTAATCATCTAGTTTGAACAGTCCTGTAAAAACCATTGCATCAAACAGACCTTGTTTAATGACCTTGTTTCTGGAAAAGTGGTTATTTCTGTAGTTCAATTGCTGCAACTTGCTGAAAATTGTCCACAGTGTTCCTAATCATCTAGTTTGAACAGTTCTGTAAAAAGCCTTGTAAATCCAGAGTGCATCAAACATGATTTTAGACCTTGTTTTTAGAAAAGTGGTTATTTCTGTAGTTCAATTGCTGCAACTTGCTAAGAATTGTCCACAGTGTTCCTAATCATCTACTTTGAACAGTTATTTTAAAAAGCTGTGTATCCAGAGTGCATCAAACATGATTTTAGACCTTGTTTATGGAAAAGTGGTTATTTCTGCAGTTCAATTTTCTGTATTTTAATGCTGCAACATGCTGAAAATTGTCCAAAGTGTTCCTAATCATCTAAAATTGTGCATCAAACAGATTTTAGACCTGTTCAATTGCTGCAACTTGCTGAAAATTGTCCAAAGTGTTCCTAATCATCTAATCATCTAGTTTGACAGTCCTTTTCCAGAGTGCATCAAACATGATTTTAGACCTTGTTTATGGAACAGTGGTTATTTCTGCAGTTCAATTGCTGCAACTTGCTGAAAATTGTCCAAAAAGTGTTCCTAATCATCTAGTTTGAACAGTTCTGTAAAAAATGTACTTTCAGAGTGCATCAAACATGATTTTAGACCTTGTTTATGGAAAAGTGGTTATTTCTGTAGTTTAATGCTGCAACTTGCTGAAAATTGTCAAAGTGTTCCTAATCATCTAGTTTGAACAGTTCTTAAAAAGCATTGCATCCAGAGTGCATCAAACATGATTTTAGACCTTGTTTATGGAACAGTGGGTTATTTCTGCAGTTCAATTGCTGCAACTTGCTGAAAATTGTCCAAAGTGTTCCTAATCATCTAGTTTGAACAGTTCTTAAAAAGCATTGTATCCAGAGTGCATCAAACATGATTTTAGACCTTGTTTATGGAACAGTGGTTATTTCTGCAGTTCAATTGCTGCAACTTGCTGAAAATTGTCCCAGTGTTCCTAATCATCTAGTTTGAACAGTTCTTTAAAAAGCATTGTATCCAGAGTGCATCAAACATGATTTAATCATCTAGTTTGAACAGTTCTTTAAAAACAGTGTGGTTATTTCTGCAGTTCAATTGCTGCAACTTGCTGCAAAATGCTGAAAATTGTCCAAAGTGTTCCTAATCATCTAGTTTGAACAGTCCTTTAAAAAGCATTGCATCCAGAGTGCATCAAACATGATTTTAGACCTTGTTTAATGGAACAGTGGTTATTTCTGCAGTTCAATTGCTGCAACTTGCTGAAAATTGTCAAAAAGTGTTCCTAATCATCTAGTTTGAACAGTTCTGTAAAAATGTACTTTCAGAGTGTAAACCAAACATGATTTAGACCTTGTTTATGGAAAAGTGTTTTTTTCTGTATGTTTAATGCTGCAACCTGCTGAAAATTGTCCAAAGTGTTCCTAATCATCTAGTTTGAACAGTTATTTTAAAAAGCTGTGTATCCAGCCAGAGTGCATCAAACATGATTTTAGACCTTGTTTATGGAAAAGTGGTTATTTCTGCAGTTCAATTGCTGCAACTTGCTGAAAATTGTCCAAAGTGTTCCTAATCATCTAGTTTGAACAGTTCTTTAAAAAGCCTTGTATCCAGAATGCATCAAACATGATTTTAGACCTTGTTTATGGAACAGTGGTTATTTCTGCAGTTCAATTGCTGCAACATGCTGAAAATTGTCCAAAGTGTTCCTAATCATCTAGTTTGAACAGTTCTTTAAAAAGCATTGTTTCCAGAGTGCATCAAACATGATTTTAAGACCTTTATGGGACAGTGGTTATTTCGCAGTTCAATTGCTGCAACTTGCTGAAAATTGTCCAAAGTGTTCCTAATCATCTAGTTTGAACAGTTCTTTAAAAAAAGCATTGTTTCCAGAGTGCATCAAACATGATTTTAGACCTTGTTTATGGAACAGTGGTTATTTCTGCAGTTCAATTGCTGCAACTTGCTGAAAATTGTCCAAAGTGTTCCTAATCATCTAGTTTGAACAGTTCTTAAAAAATTCATCAGAGTGCATCAAACATGATTTTAGACCTTGTTTATGGAACAGTGGTTATTTCTGCAGTTCAATTGCTGCAACTTGCTGAAAATTGTCCAAAGTTCCTAATCATCTAGTTTGTTCCTCAATCAAACATGATTTTAGACCTAGTTTGCTGAAAACAAAGTGTTCCTAATCATCTAGTTTAAAAAGCATTGCATCCAGAGTGCATCAAACATGATTTTAGACCTTGTTTATGGAACAGTGGTTATTTCTGCAGTTCAATTGCTGCAACTTGCTGAAAATTGTCCAAAGTGTTCCTAATCATCTAGTTTGAACAGTTCTTTAAACATTGTTTTTCCAGAGTGCATCAAACATGATGATTTTAGACCAGAGTGTTATTTCTAAATCAAACATGATTTTCATCTAGACCATTGTTTATGGAATGGGACAGTGGTTATTTCTGCAGTTCAATTGCTGCAACTTGCTGAAAATTGTCCACAGTGTTCCTAATCATCTAGTTTGAACAGTCCTTTAAAAAGCATTGCATCCAGAGTGCATCAAACATGATTTTAGACCTTGTTTATGGAACAGTGGTTATTTCTGCAGTTCAATTGCTGCAACTTGCTGAAAATTGTCAAAAAGTGTTCCTAATCATCTAGTTTGAACAGTTCTGTAAAAATGTACTTTCAGAGTGTAAACCAAACATGATTTAGACCTTGTTTATGGAAAAGTGTTTTTTTCTGTATGTTTAATGCTGCAACCTGCTGAAAATTGTCCAAAGTGTTCCTAATCATCTAGTTTGAACAGTTATTTTAAAAAGCTGTGTATCCAGCCAGAGTGCATCAAACATGATTTTAGACCTTGTTTATGGAAAAGTGGTTATTTCTGCAGTTCAATTGCTGCAACTTGCTGAAAATTGTCCAAAGTGTTCCTAATCATCTAGTTTGAACAGTTCTTTAAAAAGCCTTGTATCCAGAATGCATCAAACATGATTTTAGACCTTGTTTATGGAACAGTGGTTATTTCTGCAGTTCAATTGCTGCAACATGCTGAAAATTGTCCAAAGTGTTCCTAATCATCTAGTTTGAACAGTTCTTTAAAAAGCATTGTTTCCAGAGTGCATCAAACATGATTTTAAGACCTTGTTTATGGAACAGTGGTTATTTCTGCAGTTCAATTGCTGCAACATGATTTTGCTGAAAATTGCAACCTGCTGAAAATTGTCCAAAGTGTTCCTAATCATCTAGTTTGGACAGTCCTGTAAAAAGCATTGCATCCAGAGTGCATCAAACATGATTTTAGACCTTGTTTAATGGAACAGTGGTTATTTCTGCAGTTCAATTGCTGCAACTTGCTGAAATTTGTCAAAAAGTGTTCCTAATCATCTAGTTTGGACAGTTCTGTAAAAAGCCTTGTATCCAGAATTGCATCAAACATGATTTTAGACCTTGTTTAATGGAACAGTGGTTATTTCTGCAGTTCAATTGCTGCAACTTGCTGAAAATTGTCCAAAGTGTTCCTAATCATCTAGTTTGAACAGTTATTTTAAAAAGCTGTGTATCCAGCCAGAGTGCATCAAACATGATTTTAGACCTTGTTTATGGAAAAGTGGTTATTTCTGCAGTTCAATTGCTGCAACATGCTGAAAATTGTCCAAAGTGTTCCTAATCATCTAGTTTGAACAGTTCTTTAAAAATTGTATCCAGAGTGCATCAAACATGATTTTAGACCTTGTTTATGGAACAGTGGTTATTTCTGCAGTTCAATTGCTGCAACATGCTGAAAATTGTCCAAAGTGTTCCTAATCATCTAGTTTGAACAGTTCTTTAAAAAGCTGCAGTGCATCAAACATGATTTTAAGACCTTGTTTATGGAACAGTGGTTATTTCTGCAGTTCAATTGCTGCAACATGCTGAAAATTGTCCAAAGTGTTCCTAATCATCTAGTTTGAACAGTGGTTATTTCTGCAGTTCAAGTTCTTTGAAAATGGAACAGTGGTTATTTTGTTGCTGCAACTTGCTGAAAATTGTGTTCCTAATCATCTAGTTTGAACAGTTCTGTAAAAAGCATTTCCAGAGTGCATCAAACATGATTTTAGACCTTGTTTATGGAACAGTGGTTATTTCTGCAGTTCAATTGCTGCAACTTGCTGAAAATTGTCCAAAGTGTTCCTAATCATCTAGTTTGAACAGTTCCTTTAAAAAGCATTGCATCCAGAGTGCATCAAACATGATTTTAGACCTTGTTTATGGAACAGTGGTTATTTCTGCAGTTCAATTGCTGCAACTTGCTGAAAATTGTCAAAAAGTGTTCCTAATCATCTAGTTTGAACAGTTCTGTAAAAATGTACTTTCAGAGTGTAAATCAAACATGATTTAGACCTTGTTTATGGAAAAGTGGTTATTTCTGCAGTTCAATTGCTGCAACATGCTGAAAATTGTCCAAAGTGTTCCTAATCATCTAGTTTGAACAGTTCTTTTAAAAGCATTGTCCAGAGTGCATCAAACAGACCTTGTTTAGTGTAAATCAAACATGATTTAAGACCTTGTTTATGGAAAAGTAGTTTTTTGGAAAAGTGGTTATTTCCAGTTCAATTGCTGCAAGTTGCTGAAAATTGTCCAAAGTGTTCCTAATCATCTAGTTTGAACAGTTCTTAAAAAATGTATTTCAGAGTGTAAATCAACATGATTTTGCTGAAAATTGTGCAACTTGCTGAAAATTGTCCAAAGTGTTCCTAATCATCTAGTTTGAACAGTTCTTAAAAAATGTACTTTCAGAGTGTAAATCAAACATGATTTTAGACCTTGTTTATGGAAAAGTGGTTATTTCTGCAGTTCAATTGCTGCAACTTGCTGAAAATTGTCCAAAGTGTTCCTAATCATCTAGTTTGAACAGTTCTTTAAAAAGCTTGTATCCAGAGTGCATCAAACATGATTTTAGACCTTGTTTATGGAACAGTGGTTATTTCTGCAGTTCAATTGCTGCAACTTGCTGAAAATTGTCCAAAGTGTTCCAGAATTGCATCAAACATGATTTTAGACCTTGTTTAATGGAACAGTGGTTATTTCTGCAGTTCAATTGCTGCAACTTGCTGAAAATTGTCCAAAGTGTTCCTAATCATCTAGTTTGAACAGTTCTTTAAAAGCATTGCATCCAGAGTGCATCAAACATGATTTTAGACCTTGTTTATGGAACAGTGGTTATTTCTGCAGTTCAATTGCTGCAACTTGCTGAAAATTGTCCAAAGTGTTCCTAATCATCTAGTTTGAACAGTTCTTTAAAAAGCTTGTATCCAGAGTGCATCAAACATGATTTTAGACCTTGTTTATGGAACAGTGGTTATTTCTGCAGTTCAATTGCTGCAACTTGCTGAAAATTGTCCAAAGTGTTCCTAATCATCTAGTTTGAACAGTTCTGTAAAAATGTACTTTCAGAGTGTAAACCAAACATGATTTAAGACCTTGTTTATGGAAAAGTGATTTTTTTTTTCTGTATGTTAATGCTGCAACTTGCTGAAAATTGTCCAAAGTGTTCCTAATCATCTAGTTTGAACAGTTCTTTAAAAAGCCTTGTATCCAGAGTGCATCAAACATGATTTTAGACCTTGTTTATGGAACAGTGGTTATTTCTGCAGTTCAATTGCTGCAACTTGCTGAAAATTGTCCAAAGTGTTCCTAATCATCTAGTTTGAACAGTTATTTTAAAAAGCCTTGTATCCAGAGTGCATCAAACATGATTTTAGACCTTGTTTATGGAAACAGTGAAAATTTAGTGTTTTTCTGTAGTTTAATGCTGCAACATGCTGAAAATTGTCCACAGTTTTCCTGTTCCTAATCATCTAGTTTGGACAGTCCTGTAAAAAGCATTGCATCCAGAGTGCATCAAACATGATTTTAGACCTTGTTTATGGAACAGTGGTTATTTCTGCAGTTCAATTGCTGCAACTTGCTGAAAATTGTCAAAAAGTGTTCCTAATCATCTAGTTTGAACAGTTCTGTAAAAAAAACTTTCAGAGTGTAAACCAAACATGATTTAGACCTTGTTTATGGAAAAGTGATTTTTTTCTGTATCTTTAATGCTGCAACTTGCTGAAAATTGTCCAAAGTGTTCCTAATCATCTAGTTTGAACAGTCCTTAAAAAGCATTGCATCCAGAGTGCATCAAACACATGATTTAGACCTTGTTTAATGGAACAGTGGTTATTTCTGCAGTTCAATTGCTGCAACTTGCTGAAAATTGTCAAAGTGTTCCTAATCATCTAGTTTGAACAGTTCTTTAAAAAGCCTTGTATCCAGAATGCATCAAACATGATTTTAGACCTTGTTTATGGAACAGTGGTTATTTCTGCAGTTCAATTGCTGCAACTGCTGAAAATTGTCCACAGTGTTCCTAATCATCTAGTTTGAACAGTTATTTTAAAAAGCTGTGTATCCAGAATGCATCAAACATGATTTTAGACCTTGTTTATGGAAAAGTGGTTATTTTCTGTGAACAGTTTTAATGCTGCAACATGCTGAAAATTGTCCACAGTTTTCTGTTCCTAATCATCTAGTTTGAACAGTTCTTTAAAAAGCATTGCATCCAGAGTGCATCAAACATGATTTTAGACCTTGTTTATGGAACAGTGGTTATTTCTGCAGTTCAATTGCTGCAACTTGCTGAAAATTGTCCACAGTTTTCCTGTTCCTAATCATCTAGTTTGGACAGTCCTGTAAAAAGCATTGCATCCAGAGTGCATCAAACATGATTTTAGACCTTGTTTATGGAACAGTGGTTATTTCTGCAGTTCAATTGCTGCAACTTGCTGAAAATTGTCCAAAGTGTTCCTAATCATCTAGTTTGAACAGTTCTTTAAAAAATGTACTTTCAGAGTGTAAACCAAACATGATTTAGACCTTGTTTATGGAAAAGTGTTTTTTCTGTATGTTTAATGCTGCAACCTGCTGAAAATTGTCCAAAGTGTTCCTAATCATCTAGTTTGAACAGTTATTTTAAAAAGCTGTGTATCCAGCCAGAGTGCATCAAACATGATTTTAGACCTTGTTTATGGAAAAGTGGTTATTTCTGCAGTTCAATTGCTGCAAGACAAGACAGCACAAGACAAGACAAGACAGGACAAGACACGACAGGACAGGACAGGACAGGACAGGACAGGACAGGACAGGACAGCACAAGACAGGACAAGACAGGACAGGACAGGACAGGACAGCACAGCACAGGACAGGACAAGACAGGACAGGACAAGACAGGACAAGACAAGACAGGACAACACAAGACAGCACAGGACAGGACAAGACAGGACAGGACAGCACAGGACAGGACAAGACAGGACAAGACAGGAAAGGACAAGACAAGACAGGACATGACAGGACAGCACAAGACAGGACAATACAGGAAAGACAGCACAGTACAAGACAGCACAAGACAAGACAAGACAGGACAAGACAAGACAAGACAGCACAAGACAAGACAGGAAAATAAAGCACAAGCACAGGACAGGACAGGACAAGCCAGGACAGCACAGGACAAGACAGGACAGGACAGCACAGGACAGGACAAGACAGGACAGGACAGCACAAGACAGTACAGGACAGGACAGGACAGCACAGGACAGGACAAGACAGGACAAGACAAGACAGCACAAGACAAGACAGGACAAGACAAGACAGGACAAGACAGGACAGGACAAGACAGGACAAGACAGGAAAAGACAAGACAGGACATGACAGGACAGCACAAGACAGGACAGCACAAGACAAGACAGCACAAGACAAGACAGCACAGGACAAGACAAGACAAGACAGGACAACACAAGACAGGTCAATACAGGAAAAGACAGCTCAGTAGCTCAGTAGCTCAGTTGGTAGAGCATGGAGCTTGTAACGCCAGGGTAGTGGGTTCGATTCCCGGGACCACCCATACGTAGAATGTATGCACACATGACTGTAAGTCGCTTTGGATAAAAGCGTCTGCTAAATGGCATATTAAGACAGGACAATACAGGAAAAGACAGCACAGTACAAGACAGGGCAGGACAAGACAAGAGAGCACAAGACAAGACAGGACAGGACAAGACAAGACAGCACAAGACAGGACAGAACTAGACAGGACAGGACAAGACAAGACAGCACAAGACAGCACAAGACAGTACAGCACAAGCCAGGACAGCACAGCACAGGACAGGACAAGACAGTAAAAGACAGGACATGACAGGACAGCACAAGACAAGACAGCACAAGACAAGACAGCACTAGACAGGACAATACAGGAAAAGACAGCAGAGTACAAGACAGGACAGGACAAGACAGCAAAGGACAAGACACGACAAGACAGCACAAGACAAGATAGTAAAAGACAGGACAAGACAGTAAAAGACAGGACAAGACAGGACAGCACAGGACAAGACAGGACAAGACAGGACAATACAGTACAGGACAAGACAAGACAGGACAAGACAGCAAAGGACAGCACAGGACAAGACAGCAAAGGACAGGACAAGACAGGACAAGACAAGACAGGACAAGACAGCAAAGGACAGCACAGGACAAGACAGCACAGCACAAGACAGGACAAGACAGCACAGCGCAAGACAGGACAGGACAAGACAAGACAAGACAAGACAGGACAAGACAAGACAGCACCAGAAAAGAGAGGACAGGACAAGACAGCACAGCACAGGACAAGACAAGACAGCACAGGACAGCACAGGACAAGACAGGAAAAGACAGCACAATACAAGACAAGACAGCACAAGACAAGACAGGAAAATAAAGCACAAGCACAGGACAGGACAGGACAAGCCAGGACAGCACAGGACAAGACAGGACAGGACAGCACAGGACAGGACAAGACAGGACAGCACAGGACAGCACAGGACAAGAAAGGACAAGACAGGACAAGACAGTACAGGACAGGACAAGCCAGGAAAAGACAAGACAGGACAAGACAGGACAAGGACAGGACCAGACAGTACAGGACAGGACAAGACAGGACAGCACAAGACAAGACAGGACAGGACAGGACAGGACAAGACAGCACAGCACAGGACAAGACAAGACAAGACAGCACAGGACAGCACAGGACAGACAGCACAGCACAGGACAAGACAAGACAGGAAAAGACAGGACAGGACAAGACAAGACAAGACAGCACAAGACAAGACAGGACAGGACAAGACAGGAAAAGAAAGCACAAGAAAGGACAAGCACAGGACAGGACAGGACAAGCCAGGACAGCACAGGACAAGACAGGACAGGACAGCACAAGACAGTAAAGGACAGGACAAGACAGGACAGCACAGGACAAGACAGGACAAGACAGGACAGGACAGGACAAGACAGGACAGGACAGGACAGGACAAGACAGGAAAAGACAGGACAGGACAAGACAACACAATACAGGACAGCAGAGCACAAGACAGGACAAGACAGGACAGGACAGCACAGCACAGGACAGGACAAGAAAGGACAAGACAGGAAAAGACAAGACAGGACAAGACAGGACAGGACGGAAAAGACAAGACAGGACAAGACAGTACAAGACAGGACAGGACAAGACAGGACAAGACAGGACAAGACAGGACAAGCCAGACAAGACAGGACAGCACAAGACAGCACAGGAAAAGACAGTACAGGACAAGACAGGACAGGACAAGACACGAAAAGACAAGACAGCACACGACAAGACAGCACAGCACAGGACAAGACAGGACAAGACAGGACAGCACAAGACAAGTCAGGACAAGACAGCACAAGTCAGGACAGGACAAGACAGGACAAGACAGGACAGGACAGCACAATACAGGACAGGACAGGACAAGACAGGACAAGACAGGGCAGGACAGCACAAGACACCACAGGACAGGACAGGACAAGACAGGACAGGACAGCACAGCACAGGACAGGACAAGACAGGAAAAGACAAGACAGGACAAGACAGTACAAGACAGGACAAGACAAGACAGGACAGGACAAGACAGGACAGGACAGGACAAGACAGGACAACACAAGACAGCACAGGACAAGACAGGACAGGACAGGACAGCACAAGACAGTACAGGACAGGACAAGACAGGACAGGACGGCACAGGACAGGACAAGACAGGACAAGACAAGACAGGACAAGACAGAACAAGACAGGAAAGGACAAGACAAGACAGGACAAGACACGACAAGACAGGACAACACAAGACAGCAAAGGACAAGACACGACAAGACAGGACAACACAGGACAGCACAAGACAGTGCAGGACCGGACAAGACAGGACAGGACAGGACAAGACAGGAAAAGACAAGACAAGACAGGACAGCACAGCACAAGACAGGACAGGACAATACAAGACAGCACAATACAAGACAAGACAAGACAAGACAGCACAAGACAAGATAGGACAAGACAAGACAGCACAAGACAAGACAGGACAGGACAGCACAAGACAGGACAGGACAGGACAGGACAAGACAGGACAGCACAGGACAAGACAGGACAGGACAGGACAGCACAAGACAGGACAGGACAAGACAGGACAGGACAGCACAAGACAGGACAGGACAGGACAGCACAAGACAGGACAGGACAGGACAAGACAGGACAGCACAGGACAAGACAAGACAAGACAGCACAGGACTGCACGGGACAAGACAGGACAAGACAGGACAGCACAAGACAAGTCAGGACAAGACAGCACAAGTCAGGACAGGATAAGACAGGACAGGACAGCACAATACAGGACAGGACAGGACAGGACAGGACAGGACAAGACAGGACAGGACATGACAGCACAAGACAGGACAAGACAGGACAAGACAGGAAAAGACAAGACAGGACAAGACAGCAAAGGACAGGACAAGACAGGACAGCACAGGACAAGACAGCACAAGACAGGACAAGACAAGACAGGACAAGACAAGACAGGACAAGACAGGACAAGACAAGACAGGACAAGACAGCAAAGGACAAGACAGGACAAGACAGGACAGGAAAGGACAAGACAGGACAGGACAAGACAACACAATACAGGACAGCACAGCACAAGACAGGACAAGACAGGACAGGACAGCACAGCACAGGACAGGACAGGACAAGACAGGACAAGACAAGACAGGACAAGACAGGAAAAGACAAGACAGGACAAGACAGTACAAGACAGGACAAGACAAGACAGGACAGGACAAGACAGGACAAACCAGACAAACCAGACAAGACAGGACAGCACAAGACAGGACAAGACAAGACAGGACAGGTCAAGACAGCACAGGAAAAGACAGTACAGGACAAGACAGGACAGGACAAGACAAGACAACACAGGAGAAGACAAGACAGGACAGGACAAGACACGAAAAGACAAGACAGCACACGACAAGACAGCACAGCACAGGACAAGACAGGACAAGACAAGACAAGACAGGTCAAGACAGTACAGGACAGGACAAGACAGGACAGGACAGCACAGGACAGGTCAAGACAGGACAAGACAGGAAAGGACAGGACAGGACAAGACAGGACAGGACAGCACAGGACAGGACAAGACAGGACAAGACAGGACAGCACAAGACAGTACAGGACAGGACAAGACAGGACAGGACAGGACAGCACAAGACAAGTCAGGACAAGACAGCACAAGTCAGGACAGGACAAGACAGGACAAGACAGGACAGGACAGCACAATACAGGACAGGACAGGACAGGACAAGAAAGGACAGGACAGGACAGGACATGACAGCACAAGACAGGACAGGACAAGACAGGACAAGACAGGACAAGACAGGGCAGGGCAGCACAAGACACGACAGGACAGGACAGGACAAGACAGGACAGGACAAGACAGGACAGGACAAGACAGGACAAGACAGGACAAGACAGGACAAGACAGGGCAGGACAGCACAAGACAGGACAAGACAGGACAGCACAAGACAGGACAAGCACAGGACAGGACAAGCCAGGACAAGACAGGACAAGACAGGACAAGACAGGACAGCACAAGACAGTACAGGACAGGACAAGACAGGACAGGACAGGACAGCACAGGACAGGACAGCACAAGAGAGCACAGGACAGGACAAGACAGGACAAGACAGGACAGCACAAGACAGTACAGGACAGGACAAGACAGGACAGGACAGGACAGCACAGGACAGGACAGGACAGGACAAGACAGGAAAAGACAGCACAAGACAGGACAGCACAAGACAGGACAAGCACAGGACAGGACAAGCCAGGACAGCACAGCACAAGACAGGACAGGACAGCACAGGACAAGACAGGACAGGACAGCACAAGACAGTACAGGACAGGACAAGACAGGACAGGACAGGAAAGCACAGGACAGTACAGGACAGGTCAGGACAAGAGAGGACAGGACCGCACAGGACAGGACAAGACAGGACAACACAAGACAGCACAGGACAAGACAGGACAGGACAGGACAGCACAAGACAGTACAGGACAGGACAGGACAAGACAGGACGGCACAGGACAGGACAAGACAGGACAAGACAAGACAGGACAAGACAGAACAAGACAGGAAAGGACAAGACAGGACAAGACACGACAAGACAGGACAACACAAGACAGCAAAGGACAAGACACGACAAGACAGGACAACACAAGACAGCACAGGACAAGACAGGACAGGACAGCACAAGACAGTGCAGGACAGGACAGGACAGGACAAGACAGGAAAAGACAAGACAAGACAGGACAGCACAGCACAAGACAGCACAGGACAATACAAGACAGCACAATACAAGACAAGACAGGACAAGACAAGACAGCACAAGACAAGATAGGACAAGACAAGACAAGACAGCACAAGACAAGACAGGACAGGGCAGGACAGCACAAGACAGGACAGGACAGCACAATACAGGACAGGACAGGACAGGACAAGACAGGACAGGACAGGACATGACAGCACAAGACAGGACAGGACAAGACAGGACAGGACAAGACAGGACAAGACATGACAGCACAAGACAGGACAAGACAGGACAGGACAAGACAGGACAAGACAGGACAAGACAGGACAGCACAAGATAGGACAGGACAGCACAATACAGGACAGGACAGGACAAGACAGGACAGGACAGGACAAGACAGGACAAGACAGGACAAGACAGGACAGGAAAGGACAAGACAGGACAGGACAAGACAACACAATACAGGACAGCACAGCACAAGACAGGACAAGACAGGACAGGACAGCACAGCACAGGACAGGACAGGACAGGACAGGACAAGACAGGACAAGACAAGACAAGACAGGAAAGACAAGACAGGACAAGACAGTACAAGACAGGACAGGACAAGACAGGACAAGACAGGACAAGCCAGACAAGACAGGACAGCACAAGACAGCACAGGAAAAGACAGTACAGGACAAGACAGGACAGGACAAGTCAAGACAACACAGGACAAGACAAGACAGGACAGGACAAGACACGAAAAGACAAGACAAGACAGGTCAAGACAGCACAGGACAAGACACGACAAGACAGGACAACACAAGACAGTACAGGACAGGACAAGACAGGACAGGACAGCACAGGACAGGTCAAGACAGGACAAGACAGGAAAGGACAAGACAAGACAGGACAAGACACGACAAGACAGGACAACACAAGACAGCAAAGGACTAGACACGACAAGACAGGACAACACAAGACAGCACAGGACAAGACAGGACAGGACAGCACAAGACAGGACAGGACAGGACAAGACAAGACAGGACAAGACAGGACAAGACAGGAAAAGACAAGACAAGATAGGATAGCACAGCACAAGACAGGACAGGACAAGACAAGACAGCACAATACAAGACAAGACAGGACAGGACAGGACAGCACAAGACAGGACAGGACAGGACAGGACAAGACAGGACAAGACAGGGCAGGACAGCACAAGACAGGACAGGACAAGACAGGACAGCACAAGACAGGACAAGACAGGACAGGACAAGACAGGACAAGACAGGGCAGGACAGCACAAGCCAGAACAAGACAGGACAGCACAAGACAGGACAAGCACAGGACAGGACAAGCCAGGACAGGACAGGACAAGACAGGACAGGACAGGACAGGACAGCACAGGACAGGACAGGACAAGACAGGACAGGACAGCACAAGACAGGACAGGACAGGACAGGACAAGACAAGACAGGACAAGACAGGACAAGACAGGAAAAGACAAGACAAGATAGGATAGCACAGCACAAGACAGGACAGGACAAGACAAGACAGCACAATACAAGACAAGACAGGACAGGACAGGACAGCACAAGACAGGACAGGACAGGACAGGACAAGACAGGACAAGACAGGGCAGGACAGCACAAGACAGGACAGGACAAGACAGGACAGCACAAGACAGGACAAGACAGGACAGGACAAGACAGGACAAGACAGGGCAGGACAGCACAAGCCAGAACAAGACAGGACAGCACAAGACAGGACAAGCACAGGACAGGACAAGCCAGGACAGGACAGGACAAGACAGGACAGGACAGGACAGCACAGGACAGGACAAGACAGGACAAGACAGGACAGCACAAGACAGTACAGGACAAGACAGGACAGGACAGGACAGCACAGGACAGCACAGGACAGGACAAGACAGGACAAGACAAGACAAGACAGGACAAGACAGGAAAAGACAAGACAGGACAAGACAGTACAAGACAGCACAAGACAGGAAAAGACAAGACAGGACAAGACAGTACAAGACAGGACAAGACAAGACAGGACAGGACAAGACAGGACAAGACAGGACAAGCCAGACAAGACAGGACAGCACAAGACAGGACAAGACAAGACAGGACAGGTCAAGACAGCACAGGAAAAGACAGTACAGGACAAGACAGGACAGGACAAGACAGCACAGGACAAGACAGGACAAGACAGGACAAGACAGGACGAGACAAGACAAGACAGGACAAGACAAGACAACACAGGACAAGACAAGACAGGACAGGACAAGACACGAAAAGACAAGACAGCACACGACAAGACAGCACAGCACAGGACAAGACAGGACAAGACAAGACAAGACAGGTCAAGACAGTACAGGACAGGACAAGACAGGACAACACAAGACAGGACAGGACAGGACAAGACAGCACAAGTCAGGACAGGACAAGACAGGACAAGACAGGACAGGACAGCACAATACAGGACAGGACAGGACAAGACAGGACAGGACAGCACAGGACAGGACAGGACAAGACAGGACAAGAGAAGATAAGACAGGACAAGACAGGACAAGACAGGACAGGATAAGACAGGACAAGACACGATATGACAGGACAAGACAGGACAGGAAAGGACAAGACCAGACAGGACAAGACAGGAAAGGACAAGACAAGACAGGACAAGACACGACAAGACAGGACAACACAAGACAGCAAAGGACAAGACACGACAAGACAGGACAACACAAGACAGCACAGGACAAGACAGGACAGGACAGCACAAGACAGTACAGGACAGGACAAGACAGGACAGGACAGGACAGGACAGCACAGGACAGGACAAGACAGGACAAGACAAGACAGGACAAGACAGGACAAGACAGGAAAAGACAAGATGGGACATGACAGGACAGCACAAGACAGGACAGCACAAGACAAGACAGCACAAGACAAGACAGCACAGGACAAGACAATACAGGACAGCACTAGACAGGACAATACAGGAAAAGGCAGCACAGTACAAGACAGGACAAGACAAGACAAGACAGCACAAGACAAGACAGGACAGGACAAGACAGGAAAAGACAGCACAAGACAGGGCAGGACAGCACAAGACACGACAGGACAGGACAGGACAAGACAGGACAGCACAAGACAGGACAATACAGGACAGGACAAGACAGGACAAGACAGGGCAGGACAGCACAAGACAGAACAAGACAGGACAGCACAAGACAGGACAAGCACAGGACAGGACAAGCCAGGACAGGACAGGACAAGACAGGACAGGACAGGACAGCACAGGACAGGACAAGACAGGACAAGACAGGACAGCACAAGACAGTACAGGACAAGACAGGACAGGACAGGACAGCACAGGACAGCACAGGACAGGACAAGACAGGACAAGACAGGACAGCACAAGACAGTACAGGACAGGACAGGACAAGACAAGACAGGACAGGACAGGACAGCACAGGACAGGACAAGACAGGAAAAGACAGCACAAGACAGGACAGCACAAGACAGGACAAGCACAGGACAGGACAAGCCAGGACAGCACAGCACAAGACAGGACAGGACAGCACAAGACAGGACAGCACAAGACAGGACAAGCACAGGACAGGACAAGCCAGGACAGCACAGCACAAGACAGGACAAGACAGGACAAGACAGAACAAGACAGGAAAGGACAAGACAAGGCAGGACAAGACACGACAAGACAGGACAACACAAGACAGCAAAGGACAAGACACGACAAGACAGGACAACACAAGACAGCACAGGACAAGACAGGACAGGACAGCACAAGACAGTGCAGGACCGGACAAGACAGGACAGGACAGGACAAGACAGGAAAAGACAAGACAAGACAGGACAGCACAGCACAAGACAGGACAGGACAATACAAGACAGCATAATACAAGACAAGACAGGACAAGACAAGACAGCACAAGACAAGATAGGACAAGACAAGACAAGACAGCAGAAGACAAGACAGGACAGGGCAGGACAGCACAAGACAGGACAGGACAGGACAGGACAAGACAGGACAGCACAGGACAAGACAAGACAAGACAAGACAGCACAGGACTGCACAGGACAAGACAGGACAAGACAGGACAGCACAAGACAAGTCAGGACAAGACAGCACAAGTCAGGACAGGACAATACAGGACAAGACAGGACAGGACAGCACAATACGGGACAGGACAGGACAGGACAAGACAGGACAGCACAGGACAAGACAAGACAAGACAAGACAGCACAGGACTGCACAGGACAAGACAGGACAAGACAGGACAGCACAAGACAAGTCAGGACAAGACAGCACAAGTCAGGACAGGACAAGACAGGACAAGACAGGACAGGACAGCACAATACGGGACAGGACAGGGCAGGACAAGACAGGACAGGACAGGACATGACAGCACAAGACAGGACAGGACAAGACAGGACAGGACAAGACAGGACAAGACATGACAGCACAAGACAGGACAAGACAGGACAGGACAAGACAGGACAAGACAGAACAGCACAAGACAGGACAGGACAGGACAGAACAGCACAGGACAAGACAGGACAGGACAGCACAAGACAGGACAGGACAGCACAATACAGGACAGGACAGGACAAGACAGGACAGGACAGGACAGGACAGGACAAGACAGGACAAGACAGGACAAGACAGGGCAGGACAGCACAAGACAGGACAGGACCAGACAGGACAGCACAAGACAGGACAAGACAGGACAGGACAAGACAGGACAAGACAGGACAGCACAAGACAGGACAAGCACAGGACAGGGACAGGACAGGACAGTTGTACCTTTCCATCACTCGTTGTGTTGATTTCATCATGTCCATTTGTTTATGTTTTCTCACTTTTGCAAAGTCACTGTGCATTTGCAATATGGTTCAATGGGCAGGTACCATCACGAATTTGTCATGCTATAAAAATCCTGCAGGAATGTGAAATTGACTGGCCTGATGAACACAGGATGGCCTGGCAGTGATAGTTGTTCCTTTCCATCACTCGTTGTGTTGATTTCATCATGTCCATTAGGTGATGTTTTTTCACTATAGAATCATATTGCAAATGCACGTGCATTGTTGTGCAACTGGTAACCCAAAAATAAAAATATGGTTGTAAATGCATTTACCGGGACGCCTATTGTCCATGCCCGCTATGGGAGTACCCTACTACGGCCCTCTATCTATGGAGTCCGTCCTGAGTGCTTTATGGAATGTTTAAAATATTCTCATGGATACGCATGTTGTGCAACTGGTGATTGAAAATAGGCACCTGGTAACCCCCCAAAAAATATGCTTGTAAATGCATTTACCGGTAATTCTGACATTAATGCTCGCTATGGGAACACAGGATGGCCGGGCAGTGATAGTTGTACATTTCCATCACTCGTTGTGTTGATTTCATCATGTCCGTTAGGTGATTTCTATTCACTATAGAATCATTTTGTAAGTGCACGTGCATTTGCAATATGTTTCAATGTGCATTTACCATATGAAATTTGACATGCTCAAAAATGCTAAATTGACTGGTCTGATGAACACAGGATGGCCGAGCAGTGATAGTTGTACATTTCCATCACTCGTTGTGTTGATTTCATCATGTCCGTTAGGTGATTTCTTTTCACTATAGAATCATATTGTAAGTGCACGTGCATTTGCAATATGTTTCAATGTCCATTTACCATATGAAATTTGACATGCTCAAAAATGCAAAATTGACTGGTCTGATGAACACAGGATGGCCGAGCAGTGATAGTTGTACATTTCCATCACTCGTTGTGTTGATTTCATCATGTCCGTTAGGTGATTTCTATTCACTATAGAATCATTTTGTAAGTGCACGTGCATTTGCAATATGTTTCAATGTGCATTTACCATATGAAATTTGACATGCTCAAAAATGCTAAATTGACTGGTCTGATGAACACAGGATGGCCGAGCAGTGATAGTTGTACATTTCCATCACTCGTTGTGTTGATTTCATCATGTCCGTTAGGTGATTTCTTTTCACTATAGAATCATATTGTAAGTGCACGTGCATTTGCAATATGTTTCAATGTCCATTTACCATATGAAATTTGACATGCTCAAAAATGCAAAATTGACTGGTCTGATGAACACAGGATGGCCGAGCAGTGATAGTTGTACATTTCCATCACTCGTTGTGTTGATTTCATCATGTCCATTTGTTTATGTTTTCTCACTTTTGCAAAGTCACTGTGCATTTGCAATATGGTTCAATGGGCAGGTACCATCACGAATTTGTCATGCTATAAAAATCCTGCAGGAATGTGAAATTGACTGGCCTGATGAACACAGGATGGCCTGGCAGTGATAGTTGTTCCTTTCCATCACTCGTTGTGTTGATTTCATCATGTCCGTTAGGTGATTTCTTTTCACTATAGAATCATATTGTAAGTGCACGTGCATTTGCAATATGTTTCAATGTGCATTTACCATATGAAATTTGACCTTGCTCAAAAATGCAAAATTGACTGGTCTGATGAACACAGGATGGCCGAGCAGTGATAGTTGTACATTTCCATCACTCGTTGTGTTGATTTCATCATGTCCGTTAGGTGATTTCTTTTCACTATAGAATCATATTGTAAGTGCACGTGTATTTGCAATATGTTTCAATGTGCATTTACCATATGAAATTTGACATGCTCAAAAATGCAAAATTGACTGGTCTGATGAACACAGGATGGCCGAGCAGTGATAGTTGTACATTTCATCACTCGTTGTGTTGATTTCATCATGTCCATTTGTTTATGTTTTCTCACTTTTGCAAAGTCACTGTGCATTTGCAATATGGTTCAATGGGCAGGTACCATCACGAATTTGTCATGCTATAAAAATCCTGCAGGAATGTGAAATTGACTGGCCCGATGAACTCGGGATGGCTGGGCAGTGATTCTGGTTCATCTCAATGGCTCGTTAGGGTTGATTTCAGAATGTCACTTTTGGTGATGGTACCTCACCGTTTAAACATATTGCTAATGTACAAAAGTCAACTAGCAAGTCAGTGTCCACCAGTCAATTAGATGTCATTCTGACACCAAACTGATACAAATTGACACTAAACCCACTTTTTCCAACCTGTTTAGTAGCCAACTATCACACACTTCAGAGCTGGCCCAAAATTCACAACGCCTTTGGTTCAAACCATTAAAAACATAAAACATGTAGTTACGTTCTAGCTGCGGGTCCATTTCTTATGTTACGTGTAGGCCTAGCTGAGGCGACCCCGAATCCTAAGTTTCGGCTCGATCGGTCATTTGGTGTCCGAGCAAAACCCTAATTGGTACTGAAAATCCACTTTTTCCATGACTTGCTACGGGGTCCTTGAATGAGCTATCGGACAGAAACGTTGGGGTCTGTCTATATGGGCCGAGACGGTCGCAATGCACCTAGTCTTGTGTCTCTGAGACATTTCTAAATGTCGCCATTTTCGTAATGGTCAAAATGAATTGAAGTCATTGCAAATGTATGAAGCTGTTTCTCGGTCCGAGAACCGTCTAGAGCCACGTAACTCACCACGCACTATCGACCTGAAGTCTAGAACAGGATTCTAAAGTTTCGGAACTCTAGGTCTGACGGTTCTTTTTTAGCTCGAACAAAGCTAACTATTGGAGGCACTGTCTGTCTCTACAAACCCCAATACGTCCCTCCTTCCAAGTTGTGTGTCTGTAATTTAGTTTTCCTTTGAAATTTTATGGGAAAAATGACTGATTTACAGTTCATGGGGGTTGCCTAATCACACATATGAAGTTTTGGACAGATCTGACTTTTTTAACCCCTCGAAACAGCCCCTGAGACACCAATTAAGGCACTTCCGGTTGGCACAGGAAGCTATAAGTCAACACATATCCTCACCGGGCTATGCTTTTACAGAATCCTGAGTTTTAAGTCCTTACGTTAAGAATTGACTGATTTACACAGGGTTGAATGCACTGTCTATCAAACTGCAGGCAGGTAATGGAAAAACACTTTTAGGGTGATTTTAACCACTTCCGGTTGGTCCAGGAAGCTTAGAATCAACACAGGTAGACCTCATACTGTCCTGATGGACTGTCATCAAAGACAGGTTCATACGGCATTCATAACCCATATAGACTTCAGGTTGAATTTAGGGGTGCAGGCAATGTATTCCTATGGGGAGAGAAGTCAATGCAAACTCTTTGAAGTAAACACCTTATTTTAACTATTAAGGGTTAATGCCACACGGTCAAGGTTAGGCTTGCACGGATCAGGAGGACCTTAGGAATGTACCTGAGGTCGAATTGTGCTTCTCACCCTAACGGTTCTCTCACTGTCACCCAAAAGCAAATGACGTTGTGGGGCAGGCTTCATTTTGGGCCTACTTTTCTAATGGTCGCTGCGCTCAGACCGAGCGAGCTACGGTCAAGCGGGATATCTCGTTGAACTCGGCACGGCCTAGAGATTATGTTTATGCCATTGCCTGCTCTCTGTGACTTTGAGAACCACACTTTTTCACTCCAGCCTTGCTGTGTGTGCGTGTGAGAGCTTTTCTTTGACATCTGTTGGGAGAAATGACTGATTTACAGTTCATGAGGGTTACCTAGTCACACATATGAAGTTTTGAAAAGATCTGACCTTTTTAACCCTTGGAAACTGCCACTGTGACATCATTAAAGGCACTTCCGGTTGGCACAGGAAGCTATAAGTAAACCCATGTCTTGATTGACATAGAAACTTACAGAATCCTGAGTTTTAAGTCTTTAAGTTAAGAATTGACTGATCTACGATCTACACAGGGTTGAATGTAGTCATTTTCACCTTTGAAGGTTATGTACATCAAAACACCTTTTGGGTCAATTTAACCACTTCCGGTTGCTTCAGGAAGCTTAGAATCGGCACAGGTAGACCTCATAGTGCGCTGATGGACTGTCATAGAAGACAGGTTCATAAGGCATTCATAACCCACATAGGCCTCAGGTTGAATTTAGAGGTGCAGGCAATGTATTCCTATGGGGAGAGAAGTCAATGCAAACTGTTTGAAGTAAACACCTTATTTTAACTATTAAGGGTTAATGCCACACGGTCAAGGTTAGGCTTGCACGGATCAGGGGGACCTTAGGAACGTACCTGAGGTCGAATTGTGCTTCTCACCCTAACGGTTCTCTCACTGTCACCCTAAAGCAAATGACATTGAGGGCCAGCCTTCCTTTTGCGCCTTCTTTTTTTCAAGGTCGCTGCACTCAGAGCGAGCTACGGTCAAGCGGGCGTCTCGTTGAACTCTGCACAGCCTGGAGACTATGGTGATGCCATTTTTTGTGTTGATTTCAGAATGCCATTTTGGTGATGGTCCCTCTCCGTTTAAACATATTGCTAATGTACAAAAGTCAACTAGCAAGTCAGTGTCCACCAGTCAATTAGATGTCATTCTGACACCAAACTGATACCAATTGACACCAAACCCACTTTTTCCAACTCATTTAGAAGCCAACTATCACATATGTCAGAGCAGGCCCATAATTCACAGCGCCATTAGTTTAAAACATAATAAAAACGTAAAACACATAGTTACGTTCTAGCTGCGGGTCCAGGTCAGACATTATGTGAAGGCCTATGTGAGGCGACCCCGAATCCCGAGTTTCGCTCGATAGGTCCTTCGGTGCCCGAGTAAAACCCTAATTGGTGCTGAAAATCCATTTTTTCAATGCCTTGCTATGGGGTCCTTGAATGAGCTATCGGACCGAAACGTTGCGGTCCTTCTCTATGGCCCGAGCCGGTTTCAATGCACCTAGTCTTGTGTCTCTGAGACTTTTCTAAATGTCGCCATTTTCGTAATGGTCAAAATGAATTGAAGTCATTGCAAATGTACGAGGCTATTTCTCGGTCCGAGAACCTTCTAGAGCCACCTAACTCACCACGCACTATCGACCCGAGGTCTAGAACAGGTTTCTAAAGTTTCGGAACTCTAGGTCTGACGGTTCTTTTTTAGCTCGAACAAAGCTAACTATTGGAGGCACTGTCTGTCTCTACAAACCCCAATACGTCCCTCCTTCCAAGTTGTGTGTCTGTGTGATTTAGTTTTCCTTTGAAATTTTATGGGAAAAATGACTGATTTACAGTTCATGGGGGTTGCCTAATCACACATATGAAGTTTTGGACAGATCTGACTTTTTTAACCCTCGAAACAGCACCTGAGACACCAATTAAGGCACTTCCGGTTGGCACAGGAAGCTATAAGTCAACACATATCCTCACTGGGCTATGCTTTTACAGAATCCTGAGTTTTAAGTCCTTACGTTAAGAATTGACTGATTTACACAGGGTTGAATGCACTGTCTATCAAACTGCAGGCAGGTAATGGAAAAACACTTTTAGGGTGATTTTAACCACTTCCGGTTGGTCCAGGAAGCTTAGAATCAACACAGGTAGACCTCATACTGGCCTGATGGACTGTTACCAAAGACAGGTTCATACGGCATTCATAACCCATATAGACTTCAGGTTGAATTTAGGGGTAAAGGCAATGTATTCCTATGGGGAGAGAAGTCAATGCAAACTCTTTGAAGTAAACACCTTCTTTTAACTATTAAGGGTTAATGCCACACGGTCAACGTTAGGCTTGCATGGATCGGAAGGACCTTAGGAACGTACCTGAGGTCGAATTGTGCTTCTCACCTTAACGGTTCTCTCACTGTCACCCAAAAGCAAATGACGTTGTGGGGCAGGCTTCATTTTGGGCCTAATTTTCTAATGGTCGCTGCGCTTAGACCGAGCGAGCTACGGTCAAGCGGGATATCTCGTTGAACTCGGCACGGCCTAGAGATTATTATGTTTATGCCATTGCCTGCTCTCTGTGACTTTGAGAACCGCACTTTTCACTCCATCCTTGCTGTGTGTGCGTGTGAGAGATTTTCTTTGACATCTGTTGGGAGAAATGACTGATTTACAGTTCATGATGGTTACCTAGTCACACATATGAAGTTTTGAAAAGATCTGACCTTTTTAACCCATGGAAACTGCCACTGTGACACCATTAAAGGCACTTCCGGTTGGCACAGGAAGCTATAAATAAACTCATATCATGATTGGGGTATGCCTTTACAGAATCCTGAGTTTTAAGTCTTTACGTTAAGAACTGAGTTATTTACAGAGGGTTTAGTGAGTGTGTGTTATTTCAGAAAATCATAGAAAATCACAGAAATCTCGCAGAGCTCCGCAGCACACTTTAAAAGATTCGTAAGAACACCCTGCAACAGTTGAAAAAAAAAAAAACCTATCCGTGAACATCACCAAGGTGTCGTTGTACGATTTCTCTTAAATGACGATAGATAAATGGCTGGTTCTTTTTTTATTGACACCGGAGGCTCCTTGACTTTGACGTGAAGTGGAAAAATAATTTCTCTATTTTCATTTTGGACCTTTAATCCCAGATAAATGGCCATAACTCAAAAACCGTTGAGGCCTAGACGCCATCTTGTTCGGGGCCAACTGCCCATTATGCCGCCCCTACGCTCACCGAGTTTCGGCTTCTAAATATTTTCAGTTTTCGAGAGATAAGGCCCCGTCGTGAATCGTGATGTTTTGTCCAATAGCAATATGATTGCTTATGCCCTCTTGTGGGAATTTCCGGGACATCGGAAAAATGACCTAAATCTTATTATTTTGTAAAACGGAAACCGAATGTCCGACAAAGTTCATTTGATGACTTCCTGGTAGGTCCGGCCCTGCCGCTCGGCCCGACGCCGTCCGCGATTTTACAAACGATTTCGGACGTCTAGTAAGGGACCGTACATTTGCAATATGGACTTTCTCACTAACCATACAG
>NW_025746867.1:0-83010 GCF_021184085.1 Oncorhynchus gorbuscha
TTTATGATTATTCCATCTGAACGGCGTTTGTTTAAACCCCCATTACAATCAAAAGGGCGGCAATCTTCTTAATCAAAGCTCATTTATTAAAACATTAGCTGGCTCTATTAACAGGTTGCACCGTGGCGGTGGAGACAGGGGAAAGTGTGTGACGGGTGGCAGTGCCCTCGAAGAAAAATGTGCCCTCGTCGATTGAGATAAATATTGAGCTAATCTGTCGTCCGGTTCATCCCCCACTCCCACCATCCGTTTTGCAATCGTTTCTCTGCGACTGGTGACAGGAGGCATAAGAGGCCTCTATTTACTTGACTGTAACGTCTGCTAGCGCCAACCGCTAGCTAACAAAGACGGCTAAGTACCCACGCTCCTTATTCCTATTGATGTACAACGCTGACAAGTAAATTAAATTTACCTTTGGAAATGGTTCTATTAGTGTTTTATTAGGTTAATTAACCAACCTCGGGGGACTCGTTGAATGGGGAGATCGGAGATTAATTCAGTGTTCTCCAGTGATAGCCAAGGACTAACTGACTGACAGAGAATACTCAGCACTGCTATTCTCATACACACACACACACGCACCTCATACACACACACACACACACGCACCTCATACACACACACACACACACACACACACACACGCACCTCACACACACACACACACACACACACACACACACACACACACACACACACACACACACACACACACACACACACACACACACACACACACACACACACACACACACACACACACACACACACCTCATACACACACACACACACACACACCTCATACACACACACACACGCACACACACGCATGCACCTCATGCACACACACCTCATACACACACACGCACACACCTCATACACACACACGCACACGCACACACACACACACACACACACACACACACACACACACACACACACACACACACACACACACACACACACACACACACACACACACACACACACGCACCTCATACACACACACACACACGCACACACACACACACACACACGCACACACACACACCTCATACACACACACGCACACACACACGCACGCACATACACATACACACACACAAACATATCCAAGTGTCCAGTTTAGTTGATATTGTACTGTGAACAGAGTGCTGTGTCCTTCACTTCGCTGACAGAATGTCTCTCTCATCTCATAAGGACCTCGAGGAGGAAGATGCGATCGCTTTTGGAAAGAGTTCTTTAGTCAGGCCTCCACGTGGCATCTGTACAATGGACACACACACACACACAAATAAATACACACACAGACACACAAAAGCGGCCTGCCCACCAGGGGAGTGTGGTTTGGACTGTGGCCTGCCAGGGATGAGTCCCCAGTTGAAAGCCTTATTGATTTGAAAAAAGGGTTTTTGATGAGGCAGATTGCTCATCAGGGTGGAACGGCATGCTTTTCAGATGTGACGCCTTTCAGGTCAGCCCAGGGGCCCATCGACCAAGGAGTGTGTGTGTGCGTGTCACTCTCGTCCTCTGTGATCACTCTTAAGTCCAGGCCATTGATTGGATATCGGCACACACCTGGGTCAGTATGACCACAAGTCTTGTCCTAAAAGGAGATTGTGCAGAAGTGCAGTGAACCTCACATCTCAATCATGATGCACTGGCGCATCCGCATCCACACACACTCTCACTCTCTGAGATTTGGTTCACCCACACAGGTCATTTCAGGATGAATTGGTTACTTGGGGTAACGTTTAGCTTTGCCATGAATACTGGACAAAAACAGCAACCAAATATAATTGTTTCCCTTCTGATCTGATCAATGTGTGCCCGTGTGTAGGATGGCAGAGGTAAGGTCTGCATGGCCAGGTCTAATTTGTCAACAATTGCCATTGGCTAGTTACTGTTTTCCCCCCTGTTTTCCCCTTGATACTTACAGTTCTCTTGTTCAACCAAACCCACACACTCTTCCCTCAACTCCAGCACTCCCCCTTTCCTCTACCAATCACATTCTCACTCTGGACTTCACTCACTCTCCCTTCCTGTCACTCACCCAGTGTTTCTCACTACCTTCCCCTCTTTCTCTCGTTCCCTTTCTTCCCCTCACTCTTCCCTCTCACTCTTCCCTCGCCTTTCTCTCTGTCTGCAACTCCTCCAAACTCCAATGAAGTTATTCCAAAGGCCAAGGAACCTGAGAAAACATGATTATTTATTTGCACCAAAGTGAAATACAAAAACAGTCCATGTAAAAAACTGGTCAAAATGGTGTGCAGGTGATGTTTATAATGTACTTATATGAAATCCACATCACAAAAACATAACAACATGGAGAAGACAATCAGAGCACTCACACATGCACACATCAAATTTAGTGATGTCCCAGGCCTCTAAGAAGAGTAACTCTGGGTTGCAGTTTGAAGATTTCTCCGGGTTTGAGAGTTGTCCAAGGAAGCAGTAATGAAGTAAATAAAAAGTGGACTTTATCAGCGAGCAGAGCACACTGCATCCACCAGCTGCCTTTTTAGCCTCACAAAGATACCAGCACTCTTAATAATTGATCAAAATTGATTTTAATCAGGCCCTGACCCAGGCCAGGACTCAAAAGCTGTGTCGTCCGAGCCTGTGTGTGTGTGTGTGTGTGTGTGTGTGTGTGTGTGTGTGTGTGTGTGTGTGTGTGTGTGTGTGTGTGTGTGTGTGTGTGTGTGTGTGTGTGTGTGTGTGTGTGTGTGTGTGTGTGTGTGTGTGTGTGTGTGTGTGTGTGTGTGTGTGTGTGTGTGTGTGTGTGGCAGGGAGAAAGGAGGGCAGAGCACATCTTTAAAAGCTCCAGACGTGTTTCTGAGATAAAATATTTAGGCAGTCGAAGCCTTGACCTCTCCGTGCTCACCGGTTCCCAGTTAGAATTGATTTCTGACATGGCAACTGGGACGCCATTACAACAAAATGCACTAAAGCCGGCTGTGTGTAGCCTCTGACACTCTCGCCAGCTTAACCCCTCGCCACGGCCCTCAGTGTGTGTGTGTGTGGGTCCAATGAGATGGACAAATCTCAAAAGCATCCTCTACGCGCCAACACACTCCTCCTCTAAATGTCCTCTAAGGCTAATTGGACAGGAAATCAGACCAGAGTTGGCAAACTCATGTACCTCCATTAAATCAACCCAAAACTCCAATCACATTACAAACAGGGACCTGACCAGGATCCAATGGTATAGCTGACAGCTGGCCTAAGAAGAGGTGCATCATCACCTATAGGCTGAAAACAGACCAGGACAAACAGAGATGGACGTTTCATTTTCATGCATTAGTTTCACTGGAGCATTAACTAATGTTAAGTGTTACCATTAAAAAAGAGGAGCATCGTAAGCCAAAGGGTTGGACAATAGGTTTAACACAGCCTCAGTAGAGATCTTGATATTGTTCCCTCTGTCCCATGGTACAGCAGTTCAGCCCAACTGTGGTATTCCAAGCATGGACAGACAGACAGGTTGTACGACTATAGACCACAGGGCGAGCTATCAACTAGCTCTCACATTCTCATTTCAGAATGAGATATTCATCCATGTTTCTCAAAGGTCACATTTTGAAGTTGTTGCAAGCGTAACATTTCAAAGTGTTTGTCAACTTTAGGCATTATCTCAACATTTTTAAAGTTAGGGTTAATTTTGGCATTAACTGCAAATGGTTAAGGTAAGGGTTAAGTTTTGGAATTAACTGCAAATGGTTAAGGTAAGGGTTAAGTGTTAGGCATGAACTGCAAAATGGTTAAGGTGGCAAGCATGTTAGGCATGAACTGTGAATGGTTAAGGTCAGGTTAAGGTTAGGCATGAACTGTGAATGGTTAAGGTAAGGGTTAAGGTTAGGCATGAACTGCAAATGGTTAAGGTAATGGTTAGTTAGGCATGAATTGTGAATGGTTAGTGCAAGGGTTAAGGTTAGGCATGAATTGTGAATGATTAAGGTAAGGGTTAATGTTAGAAGTGTGAACTGTGAATGGTTAAGGTAAGGGTGAAGGTTAGATGAATTGCGTGAATGGTTAAGGTAAGGGTTGTAAGGTTTGGGCTTAAAACAAAATCTCCAAAACGACTTTCAAACTTGCAACGTTTGGCACTAAGCAGGCAGATGCTTACCACCATCCGCCATCCCGTCCACAAGGCCTTGGTAAAACCCAAACCTACTTGAAGGTAACAGCGCTCACTGTTGCCCCTAGTAGCATGTTTCCACATCATCCCCAGCGTCCGGACATGGATGGACGTCAAATACTGACTTATATCACAGATGACCTGGCTGGAGCTATAGGCACAACTACAAGGCCAAAGCCATGGAGATACTAGAGATACCAGGAGAATCAAAAAACAAACTTCAACTAAAGATCAATACAAATATCAATTACTGCGTGTCCAATGAACATTTTAAGATGTGTGAGGAAATAGGGTGAAAAGAAACAAAAGACAAACAGTAATAAACTAAGTGGCCCCTGTCTGGCTGACGTGGTCGACCGTGCTTTTTTAGCCTGTACAGACGGTGCCCTGTAAGAAGATTAATCACAGTGTGGGTGTAATGGGAGGTGAGGACGGCTTGTTCTATGCCGCAATGACACAAATAACAATAAGAGCATTTTAATCCCACGAGACAGGGCCGGGCCCCTGCTGTTGCCATGGCGCCCAAGATGGGCTTAACCTGGTTGGGCAGACCTGACCCGGTTCACTTCTGGTCAGTGGACATGTAAATGTACACCTTCTTTGTTTATTGACCACTGAGCACACAGGCACATGTACATGACATACATTTAATGTAATTACACCCAGTGTTAGACATCGGGAGATTCTCGTTCGGGGCAAAACACCGTCCTTCGTCCTCTCTCCTCCGTGACCTGAAACCGATAAATGGTAGAGTGGTCGAGGAGTGTGTCAATTCATTTAAATAGGCAAACGGAAGACCTCCTCGATAGCCACCTTTCATCGAGGATACCCATGTGTATCCTACCAGAGAAAAACACATGCACACATTTAAAAAGAATGTGCCACTTATTGTTTTATCGATGAAACGCCTTGCACAACGAACTGAAATGGTTTTGATCACTTTAGAAATGTGTTTTTGGGACCCAGCCCTTACATATAATCTACCTACTTGGCCTTGCGAGTGGAGGTGAAGGTCTCATTTCAAGCAAGCGCATCTCCATCCACGTTCACTCTCCTCGCCGACTCTCCTCGATTAGCTTGGACCTGTTTCAAAAGGAGGCGAGAGGAAAGAGGAAACAGGGGGATAGAAGGCCATGGCCACCGATGTCTGGCCACTGGGGCTTAGATTCAACTCAGCAAACTTTTAGTCTGATGTGGTCGAATTGTTCTGAGCACTTCACCTGCACCCTACGAGTTAGGAATGATAACCTATAGACCTCGAAGTGGAATTGAAAATCAACCCTGACTTGTTTGGTGGTTAGATTCACAGCTGACCTCCCCCTTTAAGAAGCAAGGTGTGTGTGTGTGTGTGTGTTTGTCTATATGTGTCTGCCCTTCAGTGGGTTGAGAGCCCAAGCCCGGTGCACTATGATGATGTCAGCATGGCTGTACCCCTGTAATTAATCACAGTAGCACCGTGCACCTTCACGTGTGTCTAGGCTGGGTCAAACTGGCCCATTTAAAGAAGCTAGGGACCAGGGGTACGGGAGAGGAGGGGAGAGGGGGAGCCTCTGTTGCTCTGTTGTCTTAACCCCCCGATCCCAACGGAGCTAAAGCTGGATAGAGGGGCCACAGCTGTACCACACCAACACATACAATCACACACGCAAGCATACGCTGACAAGAATGCACACGCACGCACACACACAATGATACACACACATACACACAAACAGGTGTGTGCGCACTCACGCATAAAACACACGCACAGAGTCAAACACACACACACACTCTACGGCCGCCACATTGGGCGCTGTCCCGGGAGGGTGGGTTGGAGTTGTGTGAGGGTAGGAAACAAGGGCACCTGAGCTAGGTGCATAACAGGAGGTGGGGATGGGGTTGTCCTCCATCAAACACCCCTCCTGGCTGACTGAAGCACAGTAACATTCATAACCACCATTGGTATGTAGTCTTGGAGCAGCACCATGTACGATTTTAGCTCTGAGGAAAAAAGTTCTGGCTTATATGGGGCTGAAGTTTGAATGTTTTTATCTCTGACCTTTAGTTCTCCATGACCTAAATCGGATCTTTTCTAGCCCACAGGGGAGAAATTCAAACTTGGTTTAAAACCAGAGGCCCACTATGGTATTTAGACCATCCTTTTATTTAACCATAAACATCCTCTCTACAGCCTATTGTAGATGTGAAGGTAAATCCGAAAGGTAAAAAAGTTCTGATGGTACCCTTGAAGTAAAGTCGTGCATCAGCCAGTCCCAAAAACTGTGATCTCTCAGCCTGCTCTGTGCCGCAGTCTTTCTTTTCTTTCCTCCCTCGCTGTCTCTCTCTCACTCTCTCTCTGCCCTCGCTGTCTCTCTCTCTCTCTCTCACTCTCTCTGCCCCTCGCTGTCTCTCTCTCCCACTCTCTCTCTTTCGCTGTCTCTCTCTCTCACTCTCTGCCCCTCCCTGTCTCTCTCTCTCTCTCTCTCTCTCTCTCTCTCTCTCTCTCTCTCTCTCTCTCTCTCTCTCTCTCTCTCTCTCTCTCTCTCTCTCTCTCTCTCTGCCTCTCTGTGTCTCTCTCTCTCACTCTGCCTATCGCTATCTCTCTCTCTCACACTCTCTGCCCCTCGCTGTCTCTCTCTCACCCTCTCTCTCCCCACTCTCTCTGCCCCCTATCGACACCTGTCTCTCTCTCACACTCTGCCCTAGGCTGTCTCTCTCTCTCTCTCTCTCTCTCTCTCTCTCTCTCTCTCTCTCTCTCTCTCTCTCTCTCTCTCTCTCTCTCTCTCTCTCTCTCTCTCTCTCTCTCTCTCTGCCTATCGATGTCTCTCTCTCTCTCACTCTCTGCCTCTCTGTGTCTCTCTCTCTAACTCTGCCTATCGTTGTCTCTCCCCTCACTCTCTCTGCCTCTCTGTCTCTCTCTCCCTCTGCCCTCGGCTGTTTCTCTCTCATTCTCTCTGCCTCTCATGTCTGTCTCTCTCTCACTCTGCCCCTCGCTGTTTCTCTCTCTCGCCCTCTCTCTGCTCCCACGCTGTCTTCACCTTCTCTCCTCCTCTCACTATTTCTCTCTCCCACTCTCTCTGCCCCTCGCTATCTACTGCTCTCTCTCTCACCCTCTCTGCCCCTTTGCCATCTCTTTCTCTAACTCTCTCTGCCCCCTCGTCTCTCTCTCGCCCTCTCTGCCCCACGCTGTCTCTCTCTCGCCCACTCTCCTCCTCTCACTATTTCTCTCTCACTCTCTGCCCCTCGCTATCGCGCTATCTCTCTCTCACCCTCTCTGCCCCTTGCCATCTCTCTCTCTAACTCTTCTGCCCTCGCTGTCTCTCTCTCGCCCTGCCCTGCTGTCTCTCTCGCCTCTCTGCCCCTTGTTGTCTCTCTCTCGCTGTCCCTCTCTGCCCCTCTCTGTCTCTCTTTCTCACTCTCTCTGCATCCTGCCATTTCTTCAGCTGATCTCAAATAGTTCAACGTTGTTCAATTAAATTCCAGTTGACATGCGTTGAAGTAGGCAGTCCTCCCGTAATTCAGCCCTCTTTACAGCCAATCTATTTTTTAATAAAGGTTCTGAAGAAAAACATTAAAGTATTGATCTTTATTTATCGATCCGGCAGAAAGAACAGTTAAAGTTTGACACAAATCAATCAAAATACATTTAAAATAATGATAGGCGCATAGAGGGAGCAAGGAGGTGTTGGGAGCGTAATTAGGGATCTAGCTAGTGGCAACCCAAGGCAATATGAGACAGTAATATACAGGCTGAAACGGTGTTTAGCAGGCCCAGATTAGGAATTTGTTTTTGTATTAAATGAAGCGACTGGGAGCCAAGGTTAATGAAAGGCATAGCACTTTAGGCCATGAGTAATCACAGAACCCTGCTCTACAACAAATAAGACTAATGGGATGCCACTTTACCCTGCCCACGTGGACACACACACACACACACACACACACACACACACACACACACACACACACACACACACACACACACACACACACACACACACACACACACACACACACACACACACACACACACACACACACACACACACACACACACACACACACACACACACACACACACACACACACACACACACACACACACACACAGTGTAGAGACACATACACAGTGCAGAGACACTCACACACACACAAGCACACACCCCTGCTTGCCAAAAACAGTAGGTATTCATCTAAAAGACAGAGAGAGAGAGAAAGAGAGAGAGAGAGAACAATGGGTAGTCATTTAAAAGAGAGAGAGAGAGAGAGAGAGAGAGAGAGAGAGAGAGAGAGAGAGAGAGGGAGGGAGGGAGAGAGAGAGAGATGAAAATAAGATATTTTGTGTGTGTCCATTTTGGCCTCTCCCAGGTCTTAAAACAATGCAGAGCGCATTAACTGGTTTTAATCTGAGTAATGATGTCCACCCCAGGGATAGGGAGCAGGAGAGGAGAGGGGGCAGTGCGTGTGCAGGTGTGGCAGGGTTTAACTGTGTCTAGAGGTCTGCTCTGTACAGTATACAGGGAATCTGCTGGAACAACAGTCACATGTTCTGCTTTTATGTCATAAGAGATGTTTTATAAACTGGCACAGACCACGTTGGCACAGAGGATGATGACGGCTGGCCGAGCCAATTCAACCAGGACAGGAATGCTTCAGCACAAACATCTTGTGTTTTAAAAGTATCGTTTAAGTCGCACTTAAAACCAGGCTCTGACTGCAATCAACGAATCACTGTTCACGGAAACACTGAAGCAATATGAGAATAACTCACTCTCACTAAACAGGAAACATAGTGTTCAGAAACATACTGAGTATATCATTGTTACAACAACAGGAACAATTGAGTTCTTTAACGGAAATTCCAAAGCTACTGACGGCAGAACAGCATCAAACTCATACCAAAACGCCTCTCCATTGTAGGTTAATGTCTATGTTTGTAGTTGTTTCCTACAACCCCTTGGAAGGCGATTTAAAAGTGACGTTTCTCCACATCTCCCTCTTTAAAAAATCTGTCAGTTTCTTTGCCAAGAACAACCACCGAGCCAGTTTAGCCCAGCCGAGATATTAATGAGTTTACAAGGACCTTCCCGGTCTAATTATGTCGAGCAACTGCAGTATCTTACTGGGCCGTGGCTCCCAGGGGAGTGTACAAATCTACCAGGCAAGCAAAACTACTCGCCTACTTTTGACAAAACACTCAAAACACGCATATACAAATAACACCAAACATCCTTCATCACCATCGCGGCGAGGAGATTAATTTACCACCCTGAGTTTAACCTGAAAATACTTGCCTTCTGTGTTCAGATCATCACTATTAATAGGAATGAGTACAGAGGGATTAAAACACACAGCTCTTGTAAACAAACCAAAACAAAAGTTCTAAACTCAGCAAAAAAAGAAATGTTCCTTATTCAGGACCCTGTCTTTCGAAGATAATTCTAAAACTCCAAAGAACTTCTCAGATCTTCATTGTAAAGGGTTCAAACACTGTTTCCCATGCTTGTTAAATGAACCATAAACAATTAATGAACATGCACCTGTGGACCGGTCGTTAAGACACTAACAGCTTACAGACGGTAGACAATTGAGGTCACAGTTATGAAAACTTAGGACACTAAAGAGGCCTTTCTATTGACTCTGAAAAACACCAAAAGAAAGATGCCCAGGGTCCCGGGTCATCTGCGTGAACGTGCCTTAGCCATGCTACAAGGAGGCATGAGGACTGCAGATGTGGCCAGGGCGATAAATTGCAATGTTCGTACTGTGAGACACCTAAGACAGCGCTACAGGGAGACAGGACGGACAGCTGATTGCCATCGCTGTTGTAAGGCAGGTCCTCACCAGACATCACCGGCAACAACGTCGCCTATGGGCACAAACCCACCGTTGCTGGACCAGACAGGACTGGCAAAAGTGCTCTTTACTCACAAGTCGCGGTTTTGTCTCACCGGGGTGATGGTCAGATTTGCGTTTATCGTCGCAGGAATGATTGTTACACCGAGGCCTGCACTCTGGACCGGGATCGATTTGGATGTGGAGGGTCTGTCATGGTCTGGGTCGGTGTGTCACAGCATCATCGGACTGAGCTTGTTGTCATTGTAGGCAGTCTCAAAGCTGTGCGTTACAGGGAAAACATCCTCCTCCCTCATGTGGTACCCTTCCTGCAGGCTCATCCTGACATGACCCTCCAGCATGACAATGCCACCAGCCATACTACTCATTCTGTGCGTGATTTCCTGCAAGACAGGAATGTCAGTGTTCTACCATGGCCAGCGAAGAGCCCGGATCTCAATCCCATTGAGCGCGTCTGGGACCTGTTGAATCGGAGGGTGAGGGCTAGGGCCAATACCCACAGAAATGTCCGGGAACTTGCCGATGCCTTGGTGTAAGAGTGGGGTAACATCTCACAGCAAGAACTGGTAAATCTGGTGGAGTCCATGAGGATGAAATGCACTGCAATACTTAATGCAGTTGGTGGCAACATCAGATACTGACTGTTCATTTTAATTTTGACCCCCCTTTGTTCCCTTTGTCCAGGGACACATTATTCCATTTCTGTTAGTCACATGTCTGTGGAACTTGTTCAGTTTATGTCTCATTTGTTGAATCTTGTTATTTCTTTTTTTCTGAGTTTACATCACTGCAGAGGACTATGCCTTTTGTTTTAGAGAGAGAGAGAGCAGTGTCAGTTCTTCAAGTATGTCAATACTTAGTCCATTACTCTGATGTTGTCCTATGGATGCTCAAAATGACTTCTCCACCACCTCCATACCTTATGCAGATATACTGGGATCCATTACACACACATAGATGAGTATGGCCAGAGCAGAGCAAGGCCCACTCACACTCAGAGCAAACCTCTCTCTCTCACACACAGACACACACTTCTCTCCTCCTCTAATATAAAATAAGACACTTGACTGCAGTGATGGCAGTGACTCCTCACGTAGTGGAGGTGATGGAGTATATAATGGCCTTTTACATTTTTATTCAGAGAGAGAGAGAGAGCGAGAGCAAGCGAGAGAGAGAGAGAGAGAGAGAGCGAGCTAGAGGGAGAGCGAGAGAGCAAGAGCAAGAGCGAGAGAGAGCGAGAGAGAGCGAGAGCGAGAGCAAGCGAGAGAGCGAGAGAGTGAGAGAGAGAGAGAGAGAGCTAGAGGGAGAGCGAGAGAGCAAGAGCAAGAGCGAGAGAGAGCGAGAGCAAGCGAGAGAGCGAGAGAGAGAGCGAAACAGAGAGATTAACTTCCCTGTGGATCTCTTAATATTTCTAACGCTATGGTAACGCTTTAGCAACACTACACAAACCATCCAAGAGAACATCACTCTGCCTTGAGCCAGTACACACCTCCTCTATTCTAAATGTCGGTCATGTGGGGGATACAGATACCAGATGCAAGGGATAGAGGGAGGGGAAGGGGGATAAAAACAGAGGAGAGCAACAACGTAAAGCTCCTGTGAGGTCAGCGTTGGCCGCTGCAGTGTTTTTCTCTGGGACTCAATAATAGATGTTTTAAAGTTGAAGTGTAGCCTGAGGGTCCTGCCCTGCTGTTCATTAGAAACCACAGCCTGGCATTACATCGCAGACTCCAGGCTGTACTTACAAACAGGCAGGGATAACATAATTACAAAGAGCCATCATTAAAATAGAATAGAATAGAATAGAGTAGAGTAGAATAGAGTAGAGTAGAGTAGAGTAGAGTAGAGTAGAGTAGAGTAGAGTAGAGTAGAGTAGAGTAGAGTAGAGTAGAACATTAATGGAATGCTATGGTTCAGAGGCCAGATCACTAACTAAGTGACATACTGTGTCCTGCAGTATAATCTTGCCTCCTCTGTTTGAAAGGTTGGAGCTGCAGCCAGTGTTTCCTTGTGGGACAGATCATCCAACCCATATCTGTGTGGATGTGGAGATCAGCTGTGTCCCATATCACAAGACCCATCTTTTTATTGATATGTACTCTACATAGAGGAGAGGAGAGTAAAAACAAATAAAAAATGGAGCTGTGCATAGAAAGTTACACACGCACGCACGCACGCACGCACACACACACACACACACACACACACACACACACACACACACACACACACACACACACACACACACACACACACACACACACACACACACACACACACACACACACACACACACGCAAACATAGTGCTTAGGCCAACATTAAAGACACATGAGATACCAATTCCCACCAAACAGCATTCATCATACACAAGTACACACATACACACTTGGCCATCAATTCACAACAGGGAAGCAAAAGGAAAGCCCATGGCTATGAGCTTGTCGTCTTGTCTGTCTCACAACACCATGTTACATGTGTAAAGAGTGATTATTCTGAACCACCAAAACCCTCTAACTGTAACCAGAATGTGCACAGACACCATCTTTCCTTTACAAAAGCACAAAAACATAGTTAAGCAAGACATTGGAAGTAACACAGCTTTGCATGGGGGGGGGGGGAATAATCTTCTGAAACACATGATAACATTACGGTGGCCAGGCAGGGTTCTGTCTGATTGGGCCTCCCGCGACCCTGTGCTGCTGTGGTAAAGGCAGCGTTTTGCTGTTGAATGTCAGTGATCGACATCACACCTCACTTCCTCTCATTCTCCATCTGGTTCCTGCAGATGTCTCAATCAAGGTAGCATCTGCCTAGTGTCAGTAGTGACTGGGGACATAGTGTACTGTACCAGCTTCTGTAGAAATATGGGATTACTGTGTAATGCTGTTCTCAGCTCAAAGTTTGCAGAGGTAACTGACAATCCAGCGTCACGCCTCAAAAACCCTCACGTTACTTTTCGTGTTGCAAATAGGCCTACTCTTGTTTCCACTTGGCGACAAGTACCAGGTCAAGTTTCTCTCAGTTAGCAGACAACTCTGCTAGAAGTCAAATTCTGTACAATTCTTTCTCTGATAATATAACGAGATGTTCTATACTTTTCCTAAAGTATTTCTCTGCTAACATGGCGTCATGCTAAAAACACAATTTGTACAGTTTATTTTTGGTAACGTAGCGTCAAGCTACAACCTAATTTAGATAGTTTTCTCTGCTAGCGTAGCATCATGCTAAAAACTCAATTTAGCCAGGACGGCCACCCTATCACACACTCTGCAGGGGGGCCACATTAAAGGTAATGTCTCTCCTTCATCTCATTCTCCCATCTCTCCCTAATGAACTCCCACGGAATTACCACTTTTCAACGCGCTGCGCTTTTATGATTATATTTGTTTATCCATCTCTGATTTCCACCTCTTTCTTTTCACCGGGCACGGGACTTTAATTTTATTGGCCACTGTTAGCGGATGGGCGGTGGGTGCTCGTGAACGGCGGCGTTTTGAGATTAGCCGATTA
This sequence comes from Oncorhynchus gorbuscha, assembly GCF_021184085.1. Classification (NCBI taxonomy): domain Eukaryota; kingdom Metazoa; phylum Chordata; class Actinopteri; order Salmoniformes; family Salmonidae; genus Oncorhynchus; species Oncorhynchus gorbuscha. The sequence continues at coordinate 13,486 of NW_025746867.1, forward strand.
GGTTGTTCATCACTCAGGGACCCCCATCGAGCCGACGCTATCGGAGCGCTGGCCAAATCACAACATCTCCAGAAGGCATTCCACTGTAATTGAATGCACAATAATTTCCCCATTAATACATCCCTCATATCGCAGCTTATGCATGAAATGTCCACATTATCTGATGCGTTTTGTTAATGTCTTGCTCATCTCCAGTGAATTCAATAGGCAGTTGAATGGGGGGAGAGTGAGTGAGTGAGTGAGTGAGTGAGTGAGTGAGTGAGTGAGTGAGTGAGTGAGTGAGTGAGTGAGTGAGTGAGTGAGTGAGTGAGTGAGTGAGTGAGTGAGTGAGTGAGTGAGGAGTGTGGCAGGAGGAAAGACTTTACCACTATTTTATTTATCCCTCTTTCTTTCTTGGAGGATGCAGAAGAAAATGTAAGAAAATCGATCACGGTGGAGCATTGCCGTGGCAGGTTGCCGTGGCGGTTGCCAGGCCAACAGTAACTCACGTAAGTGGCTGATGGTTGACTGTAGCTCCGAGGAGATGATCTGTCATTTTCGTTCTGGAGAAAGATTTATTTATTCCTTGTGAGATATGTATTTATTCTCACTCAGTTATTTATTGAAGTGTTAATTAGAAGACTGCAGCATGGGGCCCGGGGACACATTTCATGAGAGGACATCTCACTCTGATATACTGTACTACCACTACTGCACCCACATCCTGAAGATCTGGGCCCAGATTCACAAAACCTTCCTTATGAAGAAATGTCTTCTTAACTCCCATTTTTAATTTTAACTATAGACATGAAGAAAGTCAAGCAAAGTTGATATTCCTCAAAAAGTTTGCGGAAATGTTCTTGCACTATTTCTTATGTTTCTCCTTAAGCAAAAAGTTAAGAAGAAATGTGATTCTTCAAAATAACGTTTCTGGACGAGAGAATAAGCTCGTGAAAGCTATTGGACATGTTTAATCTCGCTCCGATCTAGGATGTGTTATATATTCACATACACGGACACATACACACACACACACACAAACTATGTCTTTGTGTTTCTTTCTTTCTCTCTCTCTCTCTCTCACACACACACACACACACACACACACACACACACACACACACACACACACACACACACACACACACACACACACACACACACACACACACACACACACACACACACACACACACACACACACACACACACACACACAGAGAAAATGTAAGCTAAATGTTTTGAACAACCACAACTAATAAACATGATACTGTATACAGGTGAAAAAGTCAAACCAACAAGTGTGTGTGTGTCTGTGTGTTTGACACACATGCGGTGTGCACACGCGTTTGTGTGCGAATGTGTGTGTGTACAAAGCACTGTGAGTGAATGTGTGTGTGTGTACAAAGGCACTGTGAGTGAATGTGTGTGTGTGTACAGGGCACTGTGAGTGAATGTGTGTGTGTACAGGGCACTGTGAGTGAATGTGTGTGTGTACAGGGCACTGTGAGTGAATGTGTGTGTGTGTACAGGGCACTGTGAGTGAATGTGTGTGTGTACAGGGCACTGTGAGTGAATGTGTGTGTGTACAGGGCACTGTGAGTGAATGTGTGTGTGTACAGGGCACTGTGAGTGAATGTGTGTGTGTACAGGGCACTGTGAGTGAATGTGTGTGTGTACAGGGCACTGTGAGTGAATGTGTGTGTGTACAGGGCACTGTGAGTGAATGTGTGTGTGTGTACAGGGCACTGTGAGTGAATGTGTGTGTGTACAGGACACTGTGAGTGAATGTGTGTGTGTACAGGACACTGTGAGTGAATGTGTGTGTGTGTACAGGGCACTGTGAGTGAATGTGTGTGGATACAACACCACTCTTAAGCTGTGGAGGCTTGAGCTGAGGATATCAAATACTTTGCTAAAAGGTCCAATGCAGCTGTTTTTATCTCAATATCAAATATCATTACTGGGTAACAATTAAGTACCTTACTGTGATTGTTTTCAATTAAAATGGCCAAAAAGAAACAAAAACAAGCAATGTCTCAAGCAAGAATTTTAGGACTGTCTGAGTGGTCTGAAAGGGGAGGGAAAACTGAAAACTAGCTGTAATTGGCTGAGAGTTCTGGATCTCTGTTTCTAATTGGTCTATTAACTAATGTTTAAAATCTGGTCAGGACGTCTTAGAACCAGATCACAACCAGATTAAGATGTCTTTTTCATGACGTCTTATTTTGGTTGACACCTGTTTTTGGTATAAATCTGATTGAACAACTGTCCAGTTACCTAAATGCTAGTCAATAAATAGATACCAATCTACAGTATATAAACATGTGCATAGTGTTTGTGGGCCATGCACCCATTGGATATAAGACACTAGAACCACGACAATGATTTATTTTAGCAGGGTTGCATGATTCAGCTTACCACAGTTGGCAAACGTTAGCTGACAGAGCTCACCAAAGCGGGTTAGGGTCTCATGGCATACTGTACCCGGTCAACACACCGGGCTCTTTCCGAGTCTGGTAGAATCATGTTAGTCTGGTCTCCGGCTAATGGTACTCACTTCAGCTTATCCAGCCCGGTTCATTATGTTGGCCCATTTGAGGTTTTATTCTGCAGTAGTCTCTGTAGTCCTATAGCTATCAAAGTTGGTCCCTAATTTAGAGAATCTCAGATACTATAAATGTTTTTGATTTTACTACAGGCCACGGCAGTGTTTGTCATGTCAACGTTGTAATGCTTGCTGTGTGTGTTCTGTGTGAGAGAGAGAGAAGGGGGGAAAGAGATGATGATGATCACAATTACTCACAGAAAATATGTCAACATTGTGTCATGCTATCTGTGTGTGTGTGTGTGTGTGTGTGTGTGTGTGTGTGTGTGTGTGTGTGTGTGTGTGTGTGTGTGTGTGTGTGTGTGTGTGTGTGTGTGTGTGTGTGTGTCATTCTAACATTACACCTCTCAACTGCCCTTTTCAGTTCTTGATTATCTTTTTTTGTTGCAGGATACTTCTAGCTTGGATGGAAGGATGGAGGGAACAAAGGAAGGGGTACAGACGTTTTCCAGCCTGCTCACTAAGAAATGTAAATAGCCTATGTTTTTCTGTCTCTCTCCATCTCTCCGTCTGTCTACCTGACTGCCAGATTGCTGAAGGGCAACATAGTCAATGTACTTGCTAGGCTAAGTCTAACTTAGTTACAACCTTAGGTAATGGTTAATCATGATTTGTCTCTGTCTTTACAGGTCCTGAAACATGTCAATGACCTTATTCGAGGAGAATCTCAATTCCATACTCCTCCTCTCTCGTGGCATCATTCTCAAAACCCATTAGAGGAGAAGGTCAGAGGGAGGAACCTCTGATTTGTCATCCAATGGGTTTTGAGAAGGAGGTGAGGAGAGAGGACGCGAAGAGTATGCACTTACATGTGACCTATTTTGCCACATCCCAGGGAAAAGAGCAGAACCCCCCTCCTTAAGTATATAGTCATTGATAGTAAGTTTTGTGGGCAAAGTGTTTTTTTCTCATTGATACTCTGATTTTCAATGTGTATTGATTCCTGATAAACAGCTTGGTAAGAGCTAGCTTTTTCTTAGCTATGCTGATGATGATCATTAACGTTTTTTTTTTTCATCAGGTCTCACTGAGAAAAAAGAAATATGCCTCTGACCGCCGTGGTGGAGTAGGACACAACGTACAGTATGTAGTGCTTGACTTGAGCAGGAGCTCACCAGAGCTGAGTACCGGCACCATTTCTACTGCTTGAGTTCCTCTTCCTCTTATAGAATATTACCTCGAAAGTATTGTGGAGCTCCTGCACCTAAATATAAACAGTAGCAGCAGACAAGAGGAGTACCGGAACTTATTTCAATCAAGCACTGACAGTATGTACAAGGAATATGAGCCAGTTGCTCTTTTGAAAACATCTCTAGGTATAACAGCCACAAACTTCTTCAACTAGTACAATGGAAATAGTTTTAGCTGAGTCCACACATTTTCTTCAGGAATTCTATTTACTAGTTTACTTTAAACATTTTACATTGATAATGTTTTAATATGCTGATTCTCTTCACTGCAGATCTGACCCATCACACCACTCTTAAAGAGGGACACTACGCTCCAGATCTGACCCATCACACCACTCTTAAAGAGGGACACTACGCTCCAGATCTGACCCATCACACCCCTCTTAAAGAGGGACACTACGCTCCAGATCTAACCCATCACACCACTCTTAAAGAGGGACACTACGCTCCAGAGCTGACCCATCACACCACTCTTAAAGAGGGACACTACGCTCCAGATCTTTACACTGAGTATACAAAACATTAAGAACACCTGCTCTTTCCATGACAGACTGACCAGATGACTCTAGGTGAAAGCTATGATCCCTTATTGATATCACTTGTTAAATCCACTTCAATTACTGTAAATGAACTGGAGGAGACAGGTTAAAGAACGATTTTTAAGGCTTGTGACAATTGTGACACGGATTGTGTATGTTTGCCGTTCAGAGGGTGAATTTAAGAGCCTTTGAACTGGGAACGGTAGTAGGTGCCAGGCACACCGGTTCGTGTAAAGAACTGTAACGCTGCTGGGTATTTCATGCTGTACAGTTTCCCGTTTGTATCAAGAATGGTCCACCACCCAAAGGACATCCAGCGAACTTGACACATCTGTGGGAAGCATTGGAGTTAACATGAGCCAGTATCCCTGTGGAAAGCTTTCTGCACCTTGTATGCACCGATTCATTGATGCTGTTCTGAGGGCAAAAGTGTATATACTTTGTGTACCAGTTTCTCCATGCATGTAATGTCTGGGTGAATTCTGAAAAAAATTACAATACGCAGATGCGCAAAAAATTGTAACATAGATTTGTTTTTGTCATTGCTTGATCTATATTAAATGTAAGAATACGTTGAAGATTGAAACATTATTTGGTGCCTACGGGAACAAATAAACATTTATAAATATTTTCAATATCCAACTTTATCCTCTGCAATACTTTTTACATTAGGTAATAAGATGTCGTCTGGTCATTACCAGGTTATGATGGGGTCTTAACTTTGACCAGTACATAATATAGCAAATAATATTATAGTGGTCACAATTATTGCCAACTGGTCATATGGAGGTCAGAAAAATACATACTATTCTGGTCAGTAAAAAAAATGCGCTTAATCAACCATACTGACGTCTTTTCAACCAGGTTTTACCCACTGGGTTGAGTCATTTTTCTCCCCCTCCTGAAACATGCTGCTTCCCCTTCCCCACACCAAGCCCTGTCCCATGTAATTCAACTCCACCATGGAGTCATGAGCACTTACATGGTCAGATAGATGCCAAAAGACGTTGGCGACAATGATGCTGCATCTATAATATAATTACACTATTACTTTTTGTATCGGTAATAAGATGTAGTCTGTTGACTGCAAACTACTGCCTGCTAATTTGTCTTTTCTTAGGAGGTTCTGGCTAAAATAAATTGCTAGCCGCTAATGCTAATCGCTAGTTACCTGGCTAGCTAGCTTGCTAAATGTACTAAGAGTCAGAGCAAACGTAGCTATCTAATACAGCCTTGTACTAGTGCAGGTGTATGCATAGGTAAGCATGTATTTTATGCAATGGTATCTTCTAAATCTGAGAAGAATAGTCGAAGCATGAATATGTTAGCTAGCTAGCCACATGGGGTAAGAAAACATGTAACGCAATATTGAACATCTAGTTTGGGTCTCCTGGAAACACTGACTAACACACAGTCAATAATTTCTCCCTCGCTTATTAATTCATTATATTCCAACTATAGAATTATATTAATCATTATATTTCCATGATTCCAGTTCACCAATTAACTGGGCCTAAATGTTTTGCCGACAACATGCAGCTCTGCTTGGCATATTGTGGAAATGATAACAAAAGTGCCAGAAAAGCAGAAATGGATGAAAATGCTAAAAATGACTTTTGTTTGAAGTTGGATTGAACAGTATAAAACAATCAGAATGGAGAAAGACCCATTGAAATCAATTATAGTCTATGTGTTGCCACCCTAAGGTCATGAACTCCTCATAAAGCATATGTCACTTTTATTACTATTATTATTTAAAAACAGAACATACTGTCAAAAATGTGAACGATGTCGTTATATGATATTTTGGCCCAGCCCAAGTAGCATGGCCTCTTCCTCACTGCCACAATGCATTTTCCAATTCTAGATATTAATGGTGCAATTAGAAAAATGCATAATGCAATCAGTACATTGATATTCACATGCACAAAGTAATGAATAAGAGAAATGAAATGCTGTATATAGTGCTAATGTGTGTGTGTGTGTGTGTGTATTTGTGTCCATGTACAGGCCAACTATTTTCTCCGATGAAAACACCAGTCCCTTCCACGGATGACACTCTGAATGCATTATAACCATTAATGAAAAAGGTAATGGGGCATTTTCTTACATATCAATTTAAATTTTTACAATTTGGGCCCACAAATGATGTCTGCCGAGCCAGGCCAATATTATTTTGCTCAGGGAAATAGTTCTAATGTGTTTTATGGACATCAAATGTTGTGAATAATGATGCATCCACAGAATGCAAATCAGATGCCAGTTGATAGGTGGTGATCAACAGTGCCTGCATAAGAGCTTTTTCACACACACACTGAATTGTGTGAAGCGGCAAGATAGAACATCTCCACCGCCACGGCCCAACACACATAAAGTAGATTCACACACACACAAACAGATATGCGCACATGAAAGCATCCACACACACACACACAAACACTTGTGGTTCATTACCATGCGTAGAGCCACCCCCTGCTGTACAATGTGTTGTCTGGTCTGAGTGTGTTCCTGCTCATCAGCATGGTCTCACACACACTCGGCTAGAACAGACTCTATCTCCTACTCGCACTCTTTTCTAACACTCTTTCCCTTATTTTTCTTACACAGAGAATCTCTTTCTCTCACAGTTTCACTCTCTTCCCCAGCCCTCACTACTGCTCTCTATCAAACAGGAGCAGTACACCCAGACAGTAGACAGCCAGTTCATCAGAAGAGGTCTTGGGAGCTCAGTGTCAACGTGAGTGTCTGATTTGCTTTCTGATGAGTACTCACTGCATCTCAGAGCGTGCTTATCAAACACACACACACACACACACACACACACACACACACACACACACACACACACACACACACACACACACACACACACACACACACACACACACACACACACACACACACACACACACACACACACACACACACACACACACACACACACACACAAACACACACACACGCTCTCAGTTACTCACACCTTTCACGTATCTGTCTACCGGTGCCAAAACGACATTGTTACTTTCTGATACATTAAAGAGAAAATATAATCATTTTCTCAGTGGGACATCCATTTACAATCAGGGCTGAGAATCAGGGACGGGGAAGCCATTTTGTTATCCATCCGTCCCCAGGGTAGAGGGTAGAAGGATTGGGCTTTCAAGGTGTACTTGTAAATGTACCAATCATTTGCATGAGTTGCATAAACACATGTATACACACACCCACACACATACACACAACATACAGTGCCTTCAGAACGTATTCATACCCCTTGACTTATTTAACAGTTTGTTGTATTACAGATAGATTTTTTCCCACCCATCTACTCACAATAACCCATACTTATAAAGTGAGCATTTTTTTGGTTGCAAAATACAGAAATATCTGATTTACATAAGTTTATTTTACCTTTATTTTACTAGGCAAGTCACTTAAGAACAAATTCTTATTTTCAATGATGGCCTAGGAACAGTGGGTTAACTGCCTGTTCAGGGCTAGAACGACAGATTTGTACCTTGTCAGCTCAGGGATTCGAACTTGCAACCTTTCGGTTACTAGTCCAACACTCTAACCACTAGGCTACCATGCCACCCCGCTCACACCCCTTTACTATGACACTCCAAATTGAGCTCAGGTGCATCCAATTTCCTTGGATCATGCTTGAGACGTCACTACAACTTGATTGGAGTCCACCTGTGGCCAATTCAATTGTTTGGACGTGGTTTAGAAAGCAACATCTGTCTCTATAAAGTCCCTCAGTTGACAGTGCATGTCAGAGCAGAAACTACCATGAAGTCCAAAACCGGAGGTTGGTGGCACCTTAATTGGGGAGAACAGGCTCGTGGTAATGATTGGAGCCGAATAGGTGGAATGGTATCCAATACATTAAACACATGGTTTCCAGGTGTTTTAATGCCATTCCATTTGCTCCGTTCCAGCCATTATTATGAGCTGTTCTCCCATCAGCAGCCTCCTGTGAAGATAAATAGTGATGAGGCAAATGTCTGAGGAAGGTATAAAACCATTTCTAGAGTGTTTAAAGGTTCCAAGAGCACAGTGGTCTCCATCATTGGGAAATTGAAAACACATGTAATTACCCAGAATCTGCCTAAAGCTGGCCCTCCGACCAAACTGAGCAACCAGGCAAGAAGGACCTCAGGGAAGTGACTAAGAACCCAATGACCACTCTGACAGAACTACAGAGTTCCTTGGATGAGATGAGACAACCTGACAGAAGGACAACCGTCTCTAGGGCACTTTTGAGAGGCAGGGACTGGGAAACTGGTAAGGATAGAGGGAACAATGAATGGAACCAGATACAGGCAAATCCTTGATGAGAACCTGCTTCAGATTGCAAACGACCTTAGACTGGGGGCGAAGATTTTAGTTCCAACAACACCATGACCCCAAGCATACAGCCGAAGCAACACGGTAATGGCTTCAGAACAAGAATGTTAAAGTCCTTGAGTGGCCCAGCCAAAGCCCAGGTGTGAATCACACTGAAAATCTGTTCACCACTGTTCACAGCCATCTAACTTAACAGAGCTTGAGAAAATCTGCAAGGAAGAATGGGCGAAAATCCCCAAATCCAGATGTGCAAAGTTGACGACTCAAAGCTGTCATTGTCGCCAAAGGTGCTTCTACAAAGTATTGACTCGGGTGTGAATATTTACAAACCATTCTAAAAACATGTTTTCACTTTGTCATTATGGGTTATTGTGTGTAGATGGGTGAGAAATAAAATCGATATAATCCATTTTAAATTCAGGCTGTAACACAACAACATGTGGAAAAAGTCCATATGTGTGAATACTTTCTGAAGGTACTGTACACACACACACACGCTGAGGATATTTAAGGAGTTCAGACTGATGGTGTTGCAGTGGCAGCCTATCCATTACGATGTTAGGGGTGGTGCCAAACTTTTGATTGGGCCAACATTTTACATTTTCAGACCCCTTGACTTTATTCACATTTTATTACGTTACAGCTTTATTCTAAAATACACCAAAATCAATCTACACAAAATACAGCAAAATGACAAAGCAAAAACAGGTTTTTAGAAATGTTCGCTAATTTAATTTAAAAAATAATAATAATGAAATATGACATTTCATAAGTATCCAGAGAATCTTGTTTCTCATGGTCTGAGAGTCTTTAGGTGCCTTTCAGCAAACTCCAAGTGTGCTGTCATGTGCCTTTTACTGAGGAATGGCTTCCCTCTGGCTACTACCATAGAGGTCTGATTGGTGGAGTGCTGTAGAGGTGGTTGTCCTTCTGGAAGGTTCTTCCATCTCCACAGAGGAACTCTAGAGCTCTGTCAGAGTCACCATCAGGTTCTTGGTCACCTCCTTGACCAAGGTCCTTCTCCCCCGTTTGCTCAGATTAGCCTAGGCAGCAAGCTCAAGAAAGAGTCTTGGTGGTTCCAAACTTCTTCCATTTAAGTATGGTGGAGGCCACTGTGTTCTTGGGGACCTTCAATGCTGCATAAATATTTTGGTAGCCTTCCCCAGAGTATATATATACAGTACCAGTCAAAAGTTTGGATACACCTACTCATTCAAGGGTTTTTCTTTATTTTTTACTATTTTATACATTGTAGAATCATAGTGAAGACATCAAAACTATGAAATAACATGTAGTAACCAAAAAAGTGTTAAACAAATCAAATATATTTTCACCTGGAATGCTTTTCCAACCGTCTTGAAGGAGTTGCTCTGGCTCCCCAATGGTGGAACAAACTCCCTCACGACGCCCGGACAGCGGAGTCAATCACCACCTTCCGGAGACACCTGAAACCCCACCTCTTTAAGGAATACTTAGGATAGGATAAAGTAATCCTTCTCACCCCCCTTAAAATATTTAGATGCACTATTGTAAAGTGGCTGTTCCACTGGATGTCATAAGGTGAATGCACCAATTTGTAAGTCGCTCTGGATAAGAGCGTCTGCTAAATGACTTAAATGTAAATGTAAAATGAGTTCCCACATATGCTGAGCACTTTTCGAAACGCTTGACTGGTTTATGTAAAAAAATATATATAATTAATGGATTACGTTTAAATGTCCATAAAAGTGTTGCTAATTTGTGTACATTTTCTTGTTTCAAAAACAAGCTGTTCAGTTACCTAGTAGGCTATTCTCTGCCAACAACAGTTCCATGTGCAGCAGTGGTGATTCTGTTTTTACAAAAATGAAATTCTGTAGACGTATTTATGCCGTTGTTCAAATGCACAGATCACAATGTATCTTCCCAAAGAAACAACTGGTAATTTGAAAACTTGGTTTAATAATTCTGTCATGCTGCATAATAATTCTGTCATGACCCCCCACTGTTGTGTTCGTGTTTGTGTGAGAGAGATGGCAATACTGAAGGAGAGTTACTGAATGAGAGTCAGGCCAGACTAAAACTAGAGTCCATTATAACGGTTTTCATTATAACAGATATTCAGAGAATATCAGTTGAATGAATTTGCTGTGGAGCTGAGGAATGCAACATGTAACAACACTTCTTCCACATCTCTGAGGGTATGGTGGCATTCTCACTTTCATTACTTCAAATTGCTACTTATTCACTGCCGTGGTCATAGAGACCACATGGATTATGCTATTCTACACCAACAACTGCAAATAAAGTCACCCACAGTTTTCACTTTTTTATTTATTTTCTACCTTTATCTCATTAACCCACTCTCTCTTTACCTCCCTCTCTCTCCTCTCTCCCCGCTACCAGTGAGTGCTGAGTGTGATGAGCAATAACACAGCACGGTGTTAGCGAGTTAGCTCTACCTGCTATGCTAATATCATTAATCAATAGAGCCCAGATTAGGTTTGCAGTGATTCGGAGGATCCAAGGGTCCCAACGGTGCAAAGGCATTTTTTTCTTCTCCACTAAAAAGCTAATTTGCGAGGCCCCCAAGATGGCCAACCTAATGATGGACAGAGAAGTCTTTCCAGCAAATTTCATGGGGCATGATCCAAAGATAATAGGTTTTCAGCCCCAATGACAATCCAATTACCATGCCAATCAAAGCCGAAGGCATGCCGTCTAATTGTCAGATCTGGCTGTCAGTTTAAAACACTAACATAGCAGGTTTTAGTCCAATGAATCGTATTTTAAACAAGGGTCAATCTACACTTACCTTTGGTAGTAAGGTAAATCCATCTATCTAACTATTCATACTGGCTTTCAATTTGAAATGTCCTGTGTCTCTATAATCTTTTTATTTTCCAGTTATATCATGAATAGTAAAGGAATGTAAATATTTGATCCGTTTATTATTAACTGTATTTTTCACTTTTAGTATGGGCATATGTTGAACATGGTGCTCTAACATACACAGAGACATTTCAGGCAGTGCATTTGAAAGTCATAGCTATGCTGAGACGAGGGGTTCTGCATTTCCTTCCCATGTCTTACACTGATACTTGCATTTAGAGAAGTATATCCAAAAACTTACACACACACATGCACACGCACACACAAACACCCCCCCACACACACACAAAACACACACCAACAAAGAAAAGAGTAGCATCAATAACACAAATGATTAAACATTCATGGCCTTTTCAGTGGAACATCTGCTCTATGCGGGGCTGTAGCCTGAGGGACAGGACGAATCAAGAGGATTTCTCACAGAGAAGCTCAAGAAAGCAATAAAATGGCGAGAAGACAGCAGGAGAATTACACACACAAACACAGGCTTACACACACACACAAATATGGTAAACACAAACTGATAAAGACACAGACACATACACAAACACACACAGTCTGAAAACATGTTGTCAGACATTCTAACACGCTAAACGGTTCATCTCAGGTAGTGACACGTTGTAGTCTCTATTTTGGCCTTTATAACTAGAGACTTGTTCAACCATTTAGACACTGATTCGACGTCTAGAGAGTTACATAGGCCTAATTGGTCAGATGTTCGAGGTGAATTGATCAAGTGCAAGTTGGAAGAGAAAACCAGCAGTGCTGTGGACCTGCTTCCCACTAGCCCTGATCTAGAGAGACTTGGTACCATGGGTTTGGGAGAAGGGTAGTGAAGCAAGTACTTCCTCTTCACATCTCTGAGCACAGCCTCTACATCTCTCCCCTTGACATACACACCTAACTGACTGGACCAGATTAACCACACACCTTCTGTGGAGACGACATCTGTCTCCTAGTTGTCAAGGAATATTAGGCTTTATACATGTATTTAAGAGGCTTCTGTTGTATAGCTCTAGAATATTAACTAAAACTCACCACAATGCACTAGTTAGTCCAAATCTCCACACCGAGGCCGAATCCTAACTCGAGATCTGCTCTCATTTCTCAATGTTGGGGATGTGACTTCGGACAGGTTAAAAAATATATATATCGATCACTACTACAAAACCACTATATTGGCATTGTTTGTCCCTGATGTGCAATTTTTCATTTTTGTAACCCTGTTGAATGAGCCCTTAATCTCTAAACCCTGCTAAATCTTTGAGTTACGACCGTGAGGAAGAACACAGCTTGGTGGGAACAGTCCGATGAATTATATAAATTTGTAAAGTTGCCCAGGTCCAGATTTCATTAGCCGCACATTAGCTGCCTTTTATGTTTATTACCGACATGACATAATCTATAAATAACTGCTTAGCGAGCTTGGACGCTAGGCTGGACATTGGGCTTTAATGGTAAGAAGATTCATCAGTAAAACTGACAATGGGTAATAGCAGGCCTGGGTCAATGGCTACAAATTACAGCAGCACAATTACTTCCCATAATTCCTGCGGGTCCAGGGCATTGGGTGGCACAGGGAACATTCGTAATTGTGGTGAAAATGATTCAAATTTGAATGTCACCTAAAATAGCACAAACAACAGTTCTGTGTAACTAACCTCACCCTGTAATTCCCTAAAGGTAGCTTTATCAATGCCCTTCTATCCTATTAACCCCGTGTAGAATGGATAAAGTCCAGACACTGAATCCAAGAGGCCATTTCTAATCATTTCTCAGCTTAAATTGTCTTGTCCTGTAGGAAGTAGTGTGTCAAATCAATCACACTTCTTTACTTGGACTTTAAGGCATATAACAGAGCAAAGGAGTCATGCCCGTAAGGGGCACAAGACCCTCAGATTTGTCCTGCTGTGAGTGACACACACAGCGTTTGATTTGATTTTAGCTGCCGGTGATGGATAGCACTCGCAGGAGGTATGTTTGTGTATGGATTTGATCAAGCTATGTATTCCATTGACTCCTTCTTGATGAATAAATAAAACTAAAATGTTTTGTTGTTTCTCTGTAATACTAGCCACCATAATAATGTTATGAAATTGGGTTTTAGCTAGCCAGCTAGATAGGTTCCCAACCCCATAACTACTGTAGCTACCAAGCCATTTCAAGCTATCCATTAATTTGAGTAGCTTGTCTAACTACCTACCCAGCATGCCTGCTGGCAAGTTTGCTGGACTTTAGAAAAAGCAAGCAATTACAAAATCTACTGAATAAGATTCACATTGCTTTTAATCTTTAGGCAGATTTGATCAGTGATGCAGAGAAGCGCAGCTAGTTTCTTTTAAAAAAAGAGGATAGATAGTTCAAGAGGAAAGCTTATACATGCAAACAATAGTTGGTTTAAATGTAATATGGTATTGTAACCTACAAATACCCAGGTGTCTGGTTAGACTGTAAACTCTCCTTCCAGACTCACATTAAGCATCTCCAAAATTAAATCTAGAATCGGCTTCCTATTTCGCAACAAAGCCTCATGCTGCTAAACATACCCCCGTAAAACTGACTATCCTACCGATCCTTGACTTTGGTGATGTAATTTACAAAAAGCCTCCAACACTCTACTCAGCAAATTGGATAGAGTCTATCACAGTGCCATCCGTTTTGTCACCAAAGCCCCATATTACCCACCACTGCGACCTGTATGCCCTCGTTGGTTGTCCCTCGCTTCATACTCGTCGCCAAACCCACTGACTCCAGGTTATCTATAAGTCTTTGCTAGGTAAAGCCCCACCTTATCTCAGCTTGCTGGTCACCATAGCAACACCCACCCGTAGCACACGCTCCAGCAGGTATATTTCACTGGTCATCCCCAAAGCCAACACCACCTTTGGCCGCCTTTCCTTACAGTTCTCTGCTGCAAATGACTGGAACGAATTGCAAAAATCACTGAAGCTGGAGACTTATATCTCCTCTCTAACTTTAAGCATCAGCTGTCAGAGCAGCTTACCGGCCACTGTACCTGTACACAGCCCATCTGTAAATAGCCCACCCAACTACCTCATCCATATATTTATTTTTGCTCTATTGCACCCCAGTATCTCTACTTGCACATCATCTGCACATCTATCACTCCAGTGTTAATGCTAAATTGGAAATCATTTTGCCACTATGGCCTATGTTTTGTCTTACCTCCCTAATCTTGCTACATTTGCACACACTATATATAGATTTTTTTATTGTGTTATTGACTGTACGTTTGTTTATCCCATGTGAAACTCTGTGTTGTTGTTTTACCTTGGCCAGGTCGCAGTTGTAAATGAGAACATGTTCTCAACTGGCCTACCTGGTTAAATAAAGGTGAAATTTAAAAAATAAAAATAATAAAAAACATAATGGGCTGACAGTGCGGCCTGAACACATGATTAACATAGTGGGCTGACAGGATGGCCTGAACACATGATTAACATAGTGGGCTGACAGGATGGCCTGAACACATGATTAACATAGTGGGCTGACAGGATGGCCTGAACACATGATTAACATAGTGGGCTGACAGGATGGCCTGAACACATGATTAACATAGTGGGCTGACAGGATGGCCTGAACACATGATTAACATAGTGGGCTGACAGTGCGGCCTGAACACATGATTAACATAGTGGGCTGACAGTGTGGCCTGAACACATGATTAACATAGTGGGCTGACAGTGTGGCCTGAACACATGATTAACATAGTGGGCTGACAGGATGGCCTGAACACATGATTAACATAGTGGGCTGACAGGATGGCCTGAACACATGATTAACATAGTGGGCTGACAGTGTGGCCTGAACACATGATTAACATAGTGGGCTGACAGTGTGGCCTGAACACATGATTAACATAGTGGGCTGACAAGATGGCCTGAACACATGATTAACATAGTGGGCTGACAGTGTGGCCTGAACACATGATTAACATAGTGGGCTGACAGTGTGGCCTGAACACATGATTAACATAGTGGGCTGACAGTGTGGCCTGAACACATGATTAACATAGTGGGCTGACAGGATGGCCTGAACACATGATTAACATAGTGGGCTGACAGGATGGCCTGAACACATGATTAACATAGTGGGCTGACAGGATGGCCTGAACACATGATTAACATAGTGGGCTGACAGGATGGCCTGAACACATGATTAACATAGTGGGCTGACAGGATGGCCTGAACACATGATTAACATAGTGGGCTGACAGGATGGCCTGAACACATGATTAACATAGTGGGCTGACAGCATGGCCTGAACACATGATTAACATAGTGGGCTGACAGGATGGCCTGAACACATGATTAACATAGTGGGCTGACAGGATGGCCTGAACACATGATTAACATAGTGGGCTGACAGGATGGCCTGAACACATGATTAACATAGTGGGCTGACAGTGTGGCCTGAACACATGATTAACATAGTGGGCTGACAGGATGGCCTGAACACATGATTAACATAGTGGGCTGACAGGATGGCCTGAACACATGATTAACATAGTGGGCTGACAGGATGGCCTGAACACATGATTAACATAGTGGGCTGACAGGATGGCCTGAACACATGATTAACATAGTGGGCTGAATCTTATGACAACCACATGATATTTGTGTATGAATTATGATGCCATGATATGTGCCTGTGTTGATGATGTGTGGTATGATCCCATGTACTGTGTTGTAATGTAGATGTAATATCCTTGGCATGTTAGTGCAGTCAGAATGACTCATTAAAATGACAATTGAGGTATGCTTAGATAACCTACGCAAAAAAATAGACACATTTTGCATAAAATTAGGCGCAATGATTATGGCTCTAGATTGCAGGAACAAGCTATTTCAGGTGTTTGAGAAATTCAAAATCCTCCAACTCCCTTCATTCTCACACATTTTGTGCCCCATGTAAAGCAATGGGTGCATGCCACCGCTGTATCAGAGCCCTCTAAATAACAGGCTTTGGCCTTGACAGAGAGGCTCACGTGGCATCCATGTTATGTGTGTGTTTTATGCCATTTGCAGAAGAGCTCAAATATTTTGTTATAGAAGATAAGTAAGGAGGGCCATAACTACACCCCCCACACACACATATATATACTGTATGTGGAGTATAGAGGACACAGGTGATTGGACCCATGAGTCCTCATGAATCATTGATGCACAATCACACACACACACACACACACACACACACACACACACACACACACACACACACACACACACACACACACACACACACACACACACACACACACACACACACACACACACACACACACACACACACACACACACACACACACACACACACACACATACACACGCATACACACACAAACAGACACACACACACACACACACACACACAAAGACACGCACACACACACACAAACAAACAGACACACACACACACACACAAAGACACACACACACAAACAGACACACGGTGAGCAACAGGACGAGAGGGGCCAGCGTTGATGTGATTAACTCCCTATTGCCAAGCGTGTGCCCAAGAATTAACAGCTTTGCAGTGAGATTCGTCCCACGCCCCTGTCCCCTCTTTCTAAATATGAGTCTAATCACAAATACATAGTGTATAGCTTCAGGGAGAGAGGGAGGGGGTAGAGAGAGACACAGAGATAAGCCAAGAGGTTAAGCTAACAGAAAGGAATAACCTTGATGGAGATCCGCCTGTTTAACATAATTTCACTGGAAAAGTACCCTGACCCTCAAATGATACTCTTTATATTGATTATTTTCAACAATGGGAAATAGCATGGTTGTATTTACTATTTAACCTTTCGCAGCTCTGTCTGTCACTATCCCCAAAAAACAGCCAGAGTAACAGAAATGTGTATGTGTGTGTTTCAATATCCAATGAGGTACATACTAGGGTATAAGAGTACACACACACCCACACACACGCACACTTTGTGGTAAAATAGCTCAGAGGCATTTGCCGCCCAGACGCCTTTACCAGAGTTGCAGGCAGAGGAGAGGGGCTGAGAGGAGAGGGAATGTTAACGGTGATGGTAACCAACGGTAACCAACCACAGGGGACTTGGCATTCCGCCGGGCTCACCTCAGAACAGCTGGCTGTTAAACGGCCAGGCACAGAGGCATGCATAAATAAAGGAAGGAATTAAAACAAGAGCACTAACGACCATGTTGGAGTTTAGCTTCCCCCGTCCATACACCTCTGGTAGATAGATAGATAGATAGATAGATAGATAGATAGATAGATAGATAGATAGATAGATAGATAGATAGATAGATAGATAGATAGATAGATAGACACACCAACCTGCAGAAATTGATTCAAAAGATCAACCCTGATTGCTGAGTGTGTAGTGTGCATAACTGTGTGTGTGTTAGCTTGCGTGCGTGCATGTGTCTTTCGTGAGATGCTCTGCCACTGTTTGCCCTGGCACACACCGTCCAAATTGCTGAAGCAAGGAAGCGAGAAAGAGAGAGAGGGAGGAAGAGAGGGAGTGGGTATAGATAGAGTAACAAAGAGAGGGAGTGGGTATAGATAGAGTAACAGAGAGAGGGAGTGGGTATAGATAGAGTAACAGAGAGGGAGAGTGGGTATAGATAGAGTAACAGAGAGGGAGAGTGGGTATAGATAGAGTAACAGAGAGGGAGAGTGGGTATAGATAGAGTAACAGAGAGAGGGAGTGGATATAGATAGAGTAACAGAGAGGGAGAGGGTATAGATCGAGTAACAGAGAGGGAGAGTGGGTATAGATAGAGTAACAGAGAGAGGGAGGAAGAGAGGGAGTGGGTATAGATAGAGTAACAGAGAGAGGGAGGAAGAGAGGGAGTGGGTATAGATAGAGTAACAGAGAGAGGGAGTGGGTATAGATAGAGTAACAGAGAGGGAGAGGGTATAGATAGAGTAACAGAGAGGGGGAGTGGGTATAGATTGTGTAATAGAGAGAGAGGGAGTGGGTATAGATAGAGTAAGAGAGAGAGAGGGAGTGGGTATAGATAGAGTAACAGAGAGAGGGAGTGGGTATAGATTGAGTAATAGAGAGAGAGGGAGTGGGTATAGATAGAGTAACAGAGAGAGGGAGTGGGTATAGATATAGTAACAGAGAGAGAGGGAGTGGGTATAGATAAGATATAGTAACAGAGAGAGAAGGAGTGGGTATAGATAGAGTAACAGAGAGAAGGACTGGGTATAGCTAGAGTAATAGAGAGAGGGAGTGAGTATAGATTAGATATAGTAACAGAGAGAATGGGAGTGGGTATAGATAAGATATAGTAACAGAGAGAGGGAGTGGGTATAGATAGAGTAATAGAGAGAAGGAGTGGTTATAGATTAGATATAGTAACAGAGAGAAAGGGGGTGGGTATAGATAGAGTAATAGAGAGAGGGAGTGGGTATAGATAGAGTAACAGAGAGAGAGTGAGTGGGTATAGATAGAGTAACAGAGAGAGAGGGAATGGGTATAGATAAGATATAGTAACAGGGAGAGAGGGAGTGGGTATAGATAGAGTAACAGAGATAACGGCTGGGTATAGCTAGAGTAAAAGAGAGAGAGGGAGTGGGTATAGACAGAGTAAGAGAGAGAGAGGGAGTGGGTTTAGATAAGATATAGTAACAGAGAGAGAGGGAGTGGGTATAGATAGAGTAACAGAGAGAGGGAGTGGGTATAGATCGTGTAATAGAGAGAGAGGGAGTGGGTATAGATAGAGTAAGAGAGAGAGAGGGAGTGGGTATAGATAGAGTAACAGAGAGAGGGAGTGGGTATAGATTGAGTAATAGAGAGAGAGGGAGTGGGTATAGATATAGTAACAGAGAGAGAGGGAGTGGGTATAGATAAGATATAGTAACAGAGAGAGAAGGAGTGGGTATAGATAGAGTAACAGAGAGAAGGACTGGGTATAGATAGAGTAACAGAGAGAGGGAGTGGGTATAGATATAGTAACAGAGAGAGGGAGTGGGTATAGATAGAGTAACAGGGAGAGAGGGAGTGGGTATAGATAGAGTAACAGAGAGAGGGAGTGGGTATAGATAAGATATAGTAACAGAGAGAGAGGGAGTGGGTTTAGATAAGATATAGTAACAGAGAGAATGGGAGTGGGTATAGATAGAGTAACAGAGAGAAGGACTGGGTATAGCAAGAGTAATAGAGAGAGGGAGTGGGTATAGATTAGATATAGTAACAGAGAGAGAGGGAGTGGGTTTAGATAAGATATAGTAACAGAGAGAGTGGGAGTGGGTATAGATAGAGTAACAGAGAGAAGGACTGGGTATAGCAAGAGTAATAGAGAGAGGGAGTGAGTATAGATAGAGTAATAGAGAGAGGGAGTGGGTATAGATCGAGTAACAGAGAGAGAGAGTGAGTGGGTATAGATAGAGCAACAGAGAGAGAGGGAGTGGGTATAGATATAGTAACAGAGAGAGAGGGAGTGGGTATAGATAGAGTAACAGGGAGATAGGGAGTGGGTATAGATAGAGTAACAGAGAGAGAGGGAGTGGGTATAGATAGAGTAACAGAGAGAGAGGGAGTGGGTATAGACAGAGTAACAGAGAGAGCGAGTGGGTATAGATCGAGTAATAGAGAGAGAGGGAGTGGGTTTAGATAAGATATAGTAACAGACAGAGATGGAGTGGGTTTAGATAAGATATAGTAACAGAGAGAGAGGGAGTGGGTATAGATAGAGTAACAGAGAGAGAGAGAGTGGGTATAGATAGAGTAACAGAGAGAGGGAGTGGGTATAGATTGAGTAATAGAGAGAGAGGGAGTGGGTATAGATAGAGTAACAGAGAGAGAGGGAGTGGGTATAGATAGAGTAACAGAGAGAGGGAGTGGGTATAGATTGAGTAATAGAGAGAGAGGGAGTGGGTATAGATAGAGTAACAGAGAGAGAGGGAGTGGGTATAGATAGAGTAACAGAGAGAGAGGGAGTGGGTATAGACAGAGTAACAGAGAGAGCGAGTGGGTATAGATCGAGTAATAGAGAGAGAGGGAGTGGGTTTAGATAAGATATAGTAACAGACAGAGATGGAGTGGGTTTAGATAAGATATAGTAACAGAGAGAGAGGGAGTGGGTATAGATAGAGTAACAGAGAGAGAGAGAGTGGGTATAGATAGAGTAACAGAGAGAGGGAGTGGGTATAGATTAGATATAGTAACAGACAGAGATGGAGTGGGTTTAGATAAGATATAGTAACAGAGAGAGAGGGAGTGGGTATAGATAGAGTAACAGAGAGAGAGAGTGGGTATAGATAGAGTAACAGAGAGAGGGAGTGGGTATAGATTGAGTAATAGAGAGAGAGGGAGTGGGTATAGATAGAGTAACAGAGAGAGAGGGAGTGGGTATAGATAGAGTAACAGAGAGAGGGAGTGGGTATAGATTGAGTAATAGAGAGAGAGGGAGTGGGTATAGATAGAGTAACAGAGAGAGAGGGAGTGGGTATAGATAGAGTAACAGAGAGAGAGGGAGTGGGTATAGACAGAGTAACAGAGAGAGCGAGTGGGTATAGATCGAGTAATAGAGAGAGAGGGAGTGGGTTTAGATAAGATATAGTAACAGACAGAGATGGAGTGGGTTTAGATAAGATATAGTAACAGAGAGAGAGGGAGTGGGTATAGATAGAGTAACAGAGAGAGAGAGAGTGGGTATAGATAGAGTAACAGAGAGAGAGGGAGTGGGTATAGATATAGTAACAGAGAGAGAGGGAGTGGGTATAGATAAGATATAGTAACAGAGAGAGAAGGAGTGGGTATAGATAGAGTAACAGAGAGAAGGACTGGGTATAGATAGAGTAACAGAGAGAGGGAGTGGGTATAGATATAGTAACAGAGAGAGAGGGAGTGGTTATAGATAGAGTAACAGAGAGAGAGGGAGTGGGTATAGATAGAGTAACAGAGAGAGGGAGTGGGTATAGATAGAGTAACAGGGAGAGAGGGAGTGGGTATAGATAGAGTAACAGAGAGAGGGAGTGGGTATAGATACGATATAGTAACAGAGAGAGAGGGAGTGGGTTTAGATAAGATATAGTAACAGAGAGAATGGGAATGGGTATAGATAGAGTAACAGAGAGAAGGACTGGGTATAGCAAGAGTAATAGAGAGAGGGAGTGGGTATAGATTAGATATAGTAACAGAGAGAGAGGGAGTGGGTTTAGATAAGATATAGTAACAGAGAGAGTGGGAGTGGGTATAGATAGAGTAACAGAGAGAAGGACTGGGTATAGCAAGAGTAATAGAGAGAGGGAGTGAGTATAGATAGAGTAATAGAGAGAGGGAGTGGGTATAGATCGAGTAACAGAGAGAGAGAGTGAGTGGGTATAGATAGAGCAACAGAGAGAGAGGGAGTGGGTATAGATATAGTAACAGAGAGAGAGGGAGTGGGTATAGATAGAGTAACAGGGAGATAGGGAGTGGGTATAGATAGAGTAACAGAGAGAGAGGGAGTGGGTATAGATAGAGTAACAGAGAGAGAGGGAGTGGGTATAGACAGAGTAACAGAGAGAGCGAGTGGGTATAGATCGAGTAATAGAGAGAGAGGGAGTGGGTTTAGATAAGATATAGTAACAGAGAGAGAGGGAGTGGGTATAGATAGAGTAACAGAGAGAGAGAGAGTGGGTATAGATAGAGTAACAGAGAGAGAGGGAGTGGGTATAGATATAGTAACAGAGAGAGAGGGAGTGGGTATAGATAAGATATAGTAACAGAGAGAGAAGGAGTGGGTATAGATAGAGTAACAGAGAGAAGGACTGGGTATAGATAGAGTAACAGAGAGAGGGAGTGGGTATAGATATAGTAACAGAGAGAGAGGGAGTGGTTATAGATAGAGTAACAGGGAGAGAGGGAGTGGGTATAGATAGAGTAACAGAGAGAGGGAGTGGGTATAGATAAGATATAGTAACAGAGAGAGAGGGAGTGGGTTTAGATAAGATATAGTAACAGAGAGAATGGGAGTGGGTATAGATAGAGTAACAGAGAGAAGGACTGGGTATAGCAAGAGTAATAGAGAGAGGGAGTGGGTATAGATTAGATATAGTAACAGAGAGAGAGGGAGTGGGTTTAGATAAGATATAGTAACAGAGAGAGGGGAGTGGGTATAGATAGAGTAACAGAGAGAAGGACTGGGTATAGCAAGAGTAATAGAGAGAGGGAGTGAGTATAGATAGAGTAATAGAGAGAGGGAGGGGTATAGATCGAGTAACAGAGAGAGAGAGTGAGTGGGTATAGATAGAGCAACAGAGAGAGAGGGAGTGGGTATAGATATAGTAACAGAGAGAGAGGGAGTGGGTATAGATAGAGTAACAGGGAGATAGGGAGTGGGTATAGATAGAGTAACAGAGAGAGAGGGAGTGGGTATAGATAGAGTAACAGAGAGAGAGGGAGTGGGTATAGACAGAGTAACAGAGAGAGCGAGTGGGTATAGATCGAGTAATAGAGAGAGAGGGAGTGGGTTTAGATAAGATATAGTAACAGACAGAGATGGAGTGGGTTTAGATAAGATATAGTAACAGAGAGAGAGGGAGTGGGTATAGATAGAGTAACAGAGAGAGGGAGTGGGTATAGATTAGATATAGTAACAGACAGAGAGGGAGTGGGTATAGATAGAGTAACAGAGAGAGAGAGAGTGGGTATAGATAGAGTAACAGAGAGAGGGAGTGGGTATAGATTGAGTAATAGAGAGAGAGGGAGTGGGTATAGATAGAGTAACAGAGAGAGAGGGAGTGGGTATAGATAGAGTAACAGAGAGAGGGAGTGGGTATAGATTGAGTAATAGAGAGAGAGGGAGTGGGTATAGATAGAGTAACAGAGAGAGAGGGAGTGGGTATAGATAGAGTAACAGAGAGAGAGGGAGTGGGTATAGACAGAGTAACAGAGAGAGCGAGTGGGTATAGATCGAGTAATAGAGAGAGAGGGAGTGGGTTTAGATAAGATATAGTAACAGACAGAGATGGAGTGGGTTTAGATAAGATATAGTAACAGAGAGAGAGGGAGTGGGTATAGATAGAGTAACAGAGAGAGAGAGAGTGGGTATAGATAGAGTAACAGAGAGAGAGGGAGTGGGTATAGATATAGTAACAGAGAGAGAGGGAGTGGGTATAGATAGAGTAACAGAGAGAGAGAGAGTGGGTATAGATAGAGTAACAGAGAAAAGGACTGGGTATAGCTAGAGTAATAGAGAGAGGGAGTGGGTTTAGATAAGATATAGTAACAGAGAGAGAGGGAGTGGGTTTAGATAAGATATAGTAACAGAGAGAGTGGGAGTGGGTATAGATAAGATATAGTAACAGAGAGAGAGGGAGTGGGTTTAGATAAGATATAGTAACAGAGAGAGAGGGAGTGGGTTTAGATAAGATATAGTAACAGAGAGAGTGGGAGTGGGTATAGATAGAGTAACAGAGAGAAGGACTGGGTATAGCAAGAGTAATAGAGAGAGTGAGTGGGTATAGATAGAGTAACAGAGAGAGAGGGAGTGGGTATAGATATAGTAACAGAGAGAGAGGGAGTGGGTATAGATAGAGTAACAGGGAGAGAGGGAGTGGGTATAGATAGAGTAACAGAGAGAACGGCTGGGTATAGCTAGAGTAATAGAGAGAGAGGGAGTGGGTAGAGATAAGATATAGTAACATAGAGAGAGGGAGTGGGTATAGATAAGATATAGTAACATAGAGAGAGGGAGTGGGTATAGATAAGATATAGTAACAGGGAGAGATGGAGTGGGTATAGATAGAGTAACAGAGAGAGGGAGTGGGTATAGCTAGAGTAATAGAGAGAAGGAGTGGTTATAGATTAGATATAGTAACAGAGAGAAAGGGGGTGGGTATAGATAGAGTAATAGAGAGAGGGAGTGGGTATAGATTAGATATAGTAACAGAGAGAGAGGGAGTGGGTTTAGATAGAGTAACAGAGAGAAGGACTGGGTATAGCAAGAGTAATAGAGAGAGGGAGTGGGTATAGATCGAGTAACAGAGAGAGAGAGTGAGTGGGTATAGATAGAGCAACAGAGAGAGAGGGAGTGGGTATAGATATAGTAACAGAGAGAGAGGGAGTGGGTATAGATAGAGTAACAGGGAGATAGGGAGTGGGTATAGATAGAGTAACAGAGAGAGGGAGTGGGTATAGATTAGATATAGTAACAGAGAGAGATGGAGTGGGTATAGATAAGATATAGTAACAGGGAGAGATGGAGTGGGTATAGAAAGAGTAACAGAGAGAGGGAGTGGGTATAGATTAGATATAGTAACAGAGAGAGAGGGAGTGGGTATAGATAGAGTAATAGAGAGAGGGAGTGGGTATAGATAGAGTAACAGAGAGAGAGGGAATGGGCATAGATAAGATATAGTAACAGAGAGAGAGGGAGTGGGTATAGATAGAGTAACAGAGATAACGGCTGGGTATAGCTAGAGTAAAAGAGAGAGAGGGAGTGGGTATAGACAGAGTAACAGAGAGAGCGAGTGGGTATAGATCGAGTAATAGAGAGAGAGGGAGTGGGTTTAGATAAGATATAGTAACAGAGAGAGAGGGAGTGGGTATAGATAGAGTACCAGAGAGAGGGAGTGGGTATAGATTAGATATAGTAACAGACAGAGATGGAGTGGGTTTAGATAAGATATAGTAACAGAGAGAGAGGGAGTGGGTATAAATAGAGTAACAGAGAGAGAGAGAGTGGGTATAGATAGAGTAACAGAGAGAGGGAGTGGGTATAGATTGAGTAATAGAGAGAGAGGGAGTGGGTATAGATAGAGTAACAGAGAGAGAGGGAGTGGGTATAGATAGAGTAACAGAGAGAGGGAGTGGGTATAGATTGAGTAATAGAGAGAGAGGGAGTGGGTATAGATAGAGTAACAGAGAGAGAGGGAGTGGGTATAGATAGAGTAACAGAAAGAGAGGGAGTGGGTATAGATAGAGTAACAGAGAGAGAGGGAGTGGGTATAGACAGAGTAACAGAGAGAGCGAGTGGGTATAGATCGAGTAATAGAGAGAGAGGGAGTGGGTTTAGATAAGATATAGTAACAGACAGAGATGGAGTGGGTTTAGATAAGATATAGTAACAGAGAGAGAGGGAGTGGGTATAGATAGAGTAACAGAGAGAGAGAGAGTGGGTATAGATAGAGTAACAGAGATAAGGACTGGGTATAGCTAGAGTAATAGAGAGAGGGAGTGGGTATAGATAAGATATAGTAACAGAGAGAGAGGGAGTGGGTTTAGATAAGATATAGTAACAGAGAGAGTGGGAGTGGGTATAGATAGAGTAACAGAGAGAAGAACTGGGTATAGCTAGAGTAATAGAGAGAGGGAGTGGGTATAGATAAGATATAGTAACAGAGAGAGAGGGAGTGGGTTTAGATAAGATATAGTAACAGAGAGAGAGGGAGTGGGTTTAGATAAGATATAGTAACAGAGAGAGTGGGAGTGGGTATAGATAGAGTAACAGAGAGAACGGCTGGGTATAGCTAGAGTAATAGAGAGAGAGGGAGTGGGTAGAGATAAGCTATAGTAACATAGAGAGAGGGAGTGGGTATAGATAAGATATAGTAACATAGAGAGAGGGAGTGGGTATAGATAAGATATAGTAACAGGGAGAGATGGAGTGGGTATAGATAGAGTAACAGAGAGAGGGAGTGGGTATAGCTAGAGTAATAGAGAGAAGGAGTGGTTATAGATTAGATATAGTAACAGAGAGAAAGGGGGTGGGTATAGATAGAGTAATAGAGAGAGGGAGTGGGTATAGATAAGATATAGTAACAGGGAGAGATGGAGTGGGTATAGAAAGAGTAACAGAGAGAGGGAGTGGGTATAGATTAGATATAGTAACAGAGAGAGAGGGAGTGGGTATAGATAGAGTAATAGAGAGAGGGAGTGGGTATAGATAGAGTAACAGAGAGAGAGGGAATGGGCATAGATAAGATATAGTAACAGAGAGAGAGGGAGTGGGTATAGATAGAGTAACAGAGATAACGGCTGGGTATAGCTAGAGTAAAAGAGAGAGAGGGAGTGGGTATAGACAGAGTAACAGAGAGAGCGAGTGGGTATAGATCGAGTAATAGAGAGAGAGGGAGTGGGTTTAGATAAGATATAGTAACAGAGAGAGAGGGAGTGGGTATAGATAGAGTACCAGAGAGAGGGAGTGGGTATAGATTAGATATAGTAACAGACAGAGATGGAGTGGGTTTAGATAAGATATAGTAACAGAGAGAGAGGGAGTGGGTATAGATAGAGTAACAGAGAGAGAGAGAGTGGGTATAGATAGAGTAACAGAGAGAGGGAGTGGGTATAGATTGAGTAATAGAGAGAGAGGGAGTGGGTATAGATAGAGTAACAGAGAGAGAGGGAGTGGGTATAGATAGAGTAACAGAGAGAGGGAGTGGGTATAGATTGAGTAATAGAGAGAGAGGGAGTGGGTATAGATAGAGTAACAGGGAGAGGGAGTGGGTATAGATAGAGTAACAGAGAGAGCGAGTGGGTATAGATCGAGTAATAGAGAGAGAGGGAGTGGGTTTAGATAAGATATAGTAACAGACAGAGATGGAGTGGGTTTAGATAAGATATAGTAACAGAGAGAGAGGGAGTGGGTATAGATAGAGTAACAGAGAGAGAGAGAGTGGGTATAGATAGAGTAACAGAGATAAGGACTGGGTATAGCTAGAGTAATAGAGAGAGGGAGTGGGTATAGATAAGATATAGTAACAGAGAGAGAGGGAGTGGGTTTAGATAAGATATAGTAACAGAGAGAGTGGGAGTGGGTATAGATAGAGTAACAGAGAGAAGAACTGGGTATAGCTAGAGTAATAGAGAGAGGGAGTGGGTATAGATAAGATAAAGTAACAGAGAGAGAGGGAGTGGGTTTAGATAAGATATAGTAACAGAGAGAGAGGGAGTGGGTTTAGATAAGATATAGTAACAGAGAGAGTGGGAGTGGGTTTAGATAAGATATAGTAACAGAGAGAGAGGGACTGGGTTTAGATAAGATAGAGTAACAGAGAGAGTGGGAGTGGGTATAGATAAGATATAGTAACAGAGAGAGAGGGAGTGGGTATAGATATAGTAACAGAGAGAGAGGGAGTGGGTTTAGATAAGATATAGTAACAGAGAGAGAGGGAGTGGGTTTAGATAGAGTAACAGAGAGAAGGACTGGGTATAGCAAGAGTAATAGAGAGATGGAGTGGGTATAGATAAGATATAGTAACAGAGAGAGAGGGAGTGGGTTTAGATAAGATATAGTAACAGAGAGAGTGGGAGTGGGTATAGATAGAGTAACAGAGAGAAGGACTGGGTATAGCAAGAGTAATAGAGAGAGTGAGTGGGTATAGATAGAGTAACAGAGAGAGAGGGAGTGGGTATAGATATAGTAACAGAGAGAGAGGGAGTGGGTATAGATACAGTAACAGGGAGAGAGGGAGTGGGTATAGATAGAGTAACAGAGAGAACGGCTGGGTAT
This sequence comes from Oncorhynchus gorbuscha, assembly GCF_021184085.1. Lineage (NCBI taxonomy): Eukaryota > Metazoa > Chordata > Actinopteri > Salmoniformes > Salmonidae > Oncorhynchus > Oncorhynchus gorbuscha. Next base: position 41,471 of record NW_025746867.1, read on the forward strand.
AGCTAGAGTAATAGAGAGAGAGGGAGTGGGTAGAGATAAGATATAGTAACATAGAGAGAGGGAGTGGGTATAGATAAGATATAGTAACATAGAGAGAGGGAGTGGGTATAGATAAGATATAGTAACAGGGAGAGATGGAGTGGGTATAGATAGAGTAACAGAGAGAGGGAGTGGGTATAGCTAGAGTAATAGAGAGAAGGAGTGGTTATAGATTAGATATAGTAACAGAGAGAAAAGGGGTGGGTATAGATAGAGTAATAGAGAGAGGGAGTGGGTATAGATAGAGTACCAGAGAGAGGGAGTGGGTATAGATTAGATATAGTAACAGACAGAGATGGAGTGGGTTTAGATAAGATATAGTAACAGAGAGAGAGGGAGTGGGTATAGATAGAGTAACAGAGAGAGAGAGAGTGGGTATAGATTGAGTAATAGAGAGAGAGGGAGTGGGTATAGATAGAGTAACAGAGAGAGAGGGAGTGGGTATAGATAGAGTAACAGAGAGAGGGAGTGGGTATAGATTGAGTAATAGAGAGAGAGGGAGTGGGTATAGATAGAGTAACAGGGAGAGGGAGTGGGTATAGATAGAGTAACAGAGAGAGCGAGTGGGTATAGATCGAGTAATAGAGAGAGAGGGAGTGGGTTTAGATAAGATATAGTAACAGACAGAGATGGAGTGGGTTTAGATAAGATATAGTAACAGAGAGAGAGGGAGTGGGTATAGATAGAGTAACAGAGAGAGAGAGAGTGGGTATAGATAGAGTAACAGAGATAAGGACTGGGTATAGCTAGAGTAATAGAGAGAGGGAGTGAGTATAGATAAGATATAGTAACAGAGAGAGAGGGAGTGGGTTTAGATAAGATATAGTAACAGAGAGAGTGGGAGTGGGTATAGATAGAGTAACAGAGAGAAGAACTGGGTATAGCTAGAGTAATAGAGAGAGGGAGTGGGTATAGATAAGATATAGTAACAGAGAGAGAGGGAGTGGGTTTAGATAAGATATAGTAACAGAGAGAGAGGGAGTGGGTTTAGATAAGATATAGTAACAGAGAGAGTGGGAGTGGGTATAGATAAGATATAGTAACAGAGAGAGAGGGACTGGGTTTAGATAAGATATAGTAACAGAGAGAGAGGGAGTGGGTATAGATAGAGTAACAGAGAGAGGGAGTGGGTATAGATTGAGTAATAGAGAGAGAGGGAGTGGGTATAGATAGAGTAACAGAGAGAGAGGGAGTGGGTATAGATAGAGTAACAGAGAGAGGGAGTGGGTATAGATTGAGTAATAGAGAGAGAGGGAGTGGGTATAGATAGAGTAACAGAGAGAAGGACTGGGTATAGCAAGAGTAATAGAGAGAGTGAGTGGGTATAGATAGAGTAACAGAGAGAGAGGGAGTGGGTATAGATATAGTAACAGAGAGAGAGGGAGTGGGTATAGATACAGTAACAGGGAGAGAGGGAGTGGGTATAGATAGAGTAACAGAGAGAACGGCTGGGTATAGCTAGAGTAATAGAGAGAGAGGGAGTGGGTAGAGATAAGATATAGTAACATAGAGAGAGGGAGTGGGTATAGATAAGATATAGTAACATAGAGAGAGGGAGTGGGTATAGATAAGATATAGTAACAGGGAGAGATGGAGTGGGTATAGATAGAGTAACAGAGAGAGGGAGTGGGTATAGCTAGAGTAATAGAGAGAAGGAGTGGTTATAGATTAGATATAGTAACAGAGAGAAAGGGGGTGGGTATAGATAGAGTAATAGAGAGAGGGAGTGGGTATAGATTAGATATAGTAACAGAGAGAGAGGGAGTGGGTTTAGATAAGATATAGTAACAGAGAGAGTGGGAGTGGGTATAGATAGAGTAACAGAGAGAAGGACTGGGTATAGCAAGAGTAATAGAGAGAGGGAGTGGGTATAGATAGAGTAATAGAGAGAGGGAGTGGGTATAGATAAGATATAGTAACAGAGAGAGAGGGAGTGGGTTTAGATAAGATATAGTAACAGAGAGAGTGGGAGTGGGTATAGATAGAGTAACAGAGAGAAGGACTGGGTATAGCAAGAGTAATAGAGAGAGTGAGTGGGTATAGATAGAGTAACAGAGAGAGAGGGAGTGGGTATAGATATAGTAACAGAGAGAGAGGGAGTGGGTATAGATACAGTAACAGGGAGAGAGGGAGTGGGTATAGATAGAGTAACAGAGAGAACGGCTGGGTATAGCTAGAGTAATAGAGAGAGAGGGAGTGGGTATAGATAGAGTAACAGGGAGAGGGAGTGGGTATAGATAGAGTAACAGAGAGAGCGAGTGGGTATAGATCGAGTAATAGAGAGAGAGGGAGTGGGTTTAGATAAGATATAGTAACAGACAGAGATGGAGTGGGTTTAGATAAGATATAGTAACAGAGAGAGAGGGAGTGGGTATAGATAGAGTAACAGAGAGAGAGAGAGTGGGTATAGATAGAGTAACAGAGATAAGGACTGGGTATAGCTAGAGTAATAGAGAGAGGGAGTGGGTATAGATAAGATATAGTAACAGAGAGAGAGGGAGTGGGTTTAGATAAGATATAGTAACAGAGAGAGTGGGAGTGGGTATAGATAGAGTAACAGAGAGAAGAACTGGGTATAGCTAGAGTAATAGAGAGAGGGAGTGGGTATAGATAAGATATAGTAACAGAGAGAGAGGGAGTGGGTTTAGATAAGATATAGTAACAGAGAGAGAGGGAGTGGGTTTAGATAAGATATAGTAACAGAGAGAGTGGGAGTGGGTATAGATAGAGTAACAGAGAGAACGGCTGGGTATAGCTAGAGTAATAGAGAGAGGGAGTGGGTATAGATAAGATATAGTAACAGAGAGAGAGGGAGTGGGTTTAGATAAGATATAGTAACAGAGAGAGTGGGAGTGGGTATAGATAGAGTAACAGAGAGAAGGACTGGGTATAGCAAGAGTAATAGAGAGAGTGAGTGGGTATAGATAGAGTAACAGAGAGAGAGGGAGTGGGTATAGATATAGTAACAGAGAGAGAGGGAGTGGGTATAGATACAGTAACAGGGAGAGAGGGAGTGGGTATAGATAGAGTAACAGAGAGAACGGCTGGGTATAGCTAGAGTAATAGAGAGAGAGGGAGTGGGTAGAGATAAGATATAGTAACATAGAGAGAGGGAGTGGGTATAGATAAGATATAGTAACATAGAGAGAGGGAGTGGGTATAGATAAGATATAGTAACAGGGAGAGATGGAGTGGGTATAGATAGAGTAACAGAGAGAGGGAGTGGGTATAGCTAGAGTAATAGAGAGAAGGAGTGGTTATAGATTAGATATAGTAACAGAGAGAAAGGGGGTGGGTATAGATAGAGTAATAGAGATAGGGAGTGGGTATAGATTAGATATAGTAACAGAGAGAGAGGGAGTGGGTTTAGATAAGATATAGTAACAGAGAGAGTGGGAGTGGGTATAGATAGAGTAACAGAGAGAAGACTGGGTATAGCAAGAGTAATAGAGAGAGGGAGTGGGTATAGATAGAGTAATAGAGAGAGGGAGTGGGTATAGATAAGATATAGTAACAGAGAGAGAGGGAGTGGGTTTAGATAAGATATAGTAACAGAGAGAGTGGGAGTGGGTATAGATATAGTAACAGAGAGAAGGACTGGGTATAGCAAGAGTAATAGAGAGAGTGAGTGGGTATAGATAGAGTAACAGAGAGAGAGGGAGTGGGTATAGATATAGTAACAGAGAGAGAGGGAGTGGGTATAGATACAGTAACAGGGAGAGAGGGAGTGGGTATAGATAGAGTAACAGAGAGAACGGCTGGGTATAGCTAGAGTAATAGAGAGAGAGGGAGTGGGTAGAGATAAGATATAGTAACATAGAGAGAGGGAGTGGGTATAGATAAGATATAGTAACATAGAGAGAGGGAGTGGGTATAGATAAGATATAGTAACAGGGAGAGATGGAGTGGGTATAGATAGAGTAACAGAGAGAGGGAGTGGGTATAGCTAGAGTAATAGAGAGAAGGAGTGGTTATAGATTAGATATAGTAACAGAGAGAAAGGGGGTGGGTATAGATAGAGTAATAGAGAGAGGGAGTGGGTATAGATTAGATATAGTAACAGAGAGAGAGGGAGTGGGTTTAGATAAGATATAGTAACAGAGAGAGTGGGAGTGGGTATAGATAGAGTAACAGAGAGAAGGACTGGGTATAGCAAGAGTAATAGAGAGAGGGAGTGAGTATAGATAGAGTAATAGAGGGAGTGGGTATAGATCGAGTAACAGACAGAGAGAGTGAGTGGGTATAGATAGAGCAACAGAGAGAGAGGGAGTGGGTATAGATATAGTAACAGAGAGAGAGGGAGTGGGTATAGAAAGAGTAACAGAGAGAGGGAGTGGGTATAGATTAGATATAGTAACAGAGAGAGATGGAGTGGGTATAGATAAGATATAGTAACAGGGAGAGATGGAGTGGGTATAGAAAGAGTAACAGAGAGAGGGAGTGGGTATAGATTAGATATAGTAACAGAGAGAGAGGGAGTGGGTATAGATAGAGTAATAGAGAGAGGGAGTGGGTATAGATAGAGTAACAGAGAGAGAGGGAATGGGTATAGATAAGATATAGTAACAGAGAGAGAGGGAGTGGGTATAGATAGAGTAACAGAGATAACGGCTGGGTATAGCTAGAGTAAAAGAGAGAGAGGAGTGGGTATAGACAGAGTAACAGAGAGAGCGAGTGGGTATAGATCGAGTAATAGAGAGAGAGGGAGTGGGTTTAGATAAGATATAGTAACAGAGAGAGAAGGAGTGGGTATAGATAGAGTAACAGAGAGAGGGAGTGGGTATAGATTAGATATAGTAACAGACAGAGATGGAGTGGGTTTAGATAAGATATAGTAACAGAGAGAGAGGGAGTGGGTATAGATAGAGTAACAGAGAGAGAGAGAGTGGGTATAGATAGAGTAACAGAGAGAGGGAGTGGGTATAGATTGAGTAATAGAGAGAGAGGGAGTGGGTATAGATAGAGTAACAGAGAGAGAGGGAGTGGGTATAGATAGAGTAACAGAGAGAGGGAGTGGGTATAGATTGAGTAATAGAGAGAGAGGGAGTGGGTATAGATAGAGTAACAGAGAGAGAGGGAGTGGGTATAGATAGAGTAACAGAGAGAGAGGGAGTGGGTATAGACAGAGTAACAGAGAGAGCGAGTGGGTATAGATCGAGTAATAGAGAGAGAGGGAGTGGGTTTAGATAAGATATAGTAACAGACAGAGATGGAGTGGGTTTAGATAAGATATAGTAACAGAGAGAGAGGGAGTGGGTTTAGATAAGATATAGTAACAGAGAGAGTGGGAGTGGGTATAGATAAGATATAGTAACAGAGAGAGAGGGTGGGTATAGATAGAGTAACAGAGAGAGAGAGAGTGGGTATAGATAGAGTAACAGAGATAAGGACTGGGTATAACTAGAGTAATAGAGAGAGGGAGTGGGTATAGATAAGATATAGTAACAGAGAGAGAGGGAGTGGGTTTAGATAAGATATAGTAACAGAGAGAGAGGGAGTGGGTTTAGATAAGATATAGTAACAGAGAGAGTGGGAGTGGGTATAGATAAGATATAGTAACAGAGAGAGAGGGAGTGGGTTTAGATAAGATATAGTAACAGAGAGAGAGGGAGTGGGTTTAGATAAGATATAGTAACAGAGAGAGTGGGAGTGGGTATAGATAGAGTAACAGAGAGAAGGACTGGGTATAGCAAGAGTAATAGAGAGAGTGAGTGGGTATAGATAGAGTAACAGAGAGAGGGAGTGGGTATAGATATAGTAACAGAGAGAGAGGGAGTGGGTATAGATACAGTAACAGGGAGAGAGGGAGTGGGTATAGATAGAGTAACAGAGAGAACGGCTGGGTATAGCTAGAGTAATAGAGAGAGAGGGAGTGGGTAGAGATAAGATATAGTAACATAGAGAGAGGGAGTGGGTATAGATAAGATATAGTAACATAGAGAGAGGGAGTGGGTATAGATAAGATATAGTAACAGGGAGAGATGGAGTGGGTATAGATAGAGTAACAGAGAGAGGGAGTGGGTATAGCTAGAGTAATAGAGAGAAGGAGTGGTTATAGATTAGATATAGTAACAGAGAGAGAGGGAGTGGGTTTAGATAAGATATAGTAACAGAGAGAGTGGGAGTGGGTATAGATAGAGTAACAGAGAGAAGGACTGGGTATAGCAAGAGTAATAGAGAGAGGGAGTGAGTATAGATAGAGTAATAGAGAGAGGGAGTGGGTATAGATCGAGTAACAGACAGAGAGAGTGAGTGGGTATAGATAGAGCAACAGAGAGAGAGGGAGTGGGTATAGATATAGTAACAGAGAGAGAGGGAGTGGGTATAGAAAGAGTAACAGAGAGAGGGAGTGGGTATAGCTTAGATATAGTAACAGAGAGAGATGGAGTGGGTATAGATAAGATATAGTAACAGGGAGAGATGGAGTGGGTATAGAAAGAGTAACAGAGAGAGGGAGTGGGTATAGATTAGATATAGTAACAGAGAGAGAGGGAGTGGGTATAGATAGAGTAATAGAGAGAGGGAGTGGGTATAGATAGAGTAACAGAGAGAGAGGGAATGGGTATAGATAAGATATAGTAACAGAGAGAGAGGGAGTGGGTATAGATAGAGTAACAGAGATAACGGCTGGGTATAGCTAGAGTAAAAGAGAGAGAGGGAGTGGGTATAGACAGAGTAACAGAGAGAGCGAGTGGGTATAGATCGAGTAACAGAGAGAGGGAGTGGGTATAGATTAGATATAGTAACAGAGAGAGAGGGAGTGGGTATAGATAGAGTAACAGAGAGAGGGAGTGGGTATAGATCGAGTAACAGAGAGAGGGAGTGGGTATAGATTAGATATAGTAACAGAGAGAGAGGGAGTGGGTATAGATAGAGTAACAGAGAGAGGGAGTGGGTATAGATTAGATATAGTAACAGACAGAGATGGAGTGGGTTTAGATAAGATATAGTAACAGAGAGAGAGGGAGTGGGTATAGATAGAGTAACAGAGAGAGAGAGAGTGGGTATAGATAGAGTAACAGAGAGAGGGAGTGGGTATAGATTGAGTAACAGAGAGAGAGGGAGTGGGTATAGATAGAGTAACAGAGAGAGGGAGTGGGTATAGATTGAGTAATAGAGAGAGAGGGAGTGGGTATAGATAGAGTAACAGAGAGAGAGGGAGTGGGTATAGATAGAGTAACAGAGAGAGAGGGAGTGGGTATAGACAGAGTAACAGAGAGAGCGAGTGGGTATAGATCGAGTAATAGAGAGAGAGGGAGTGGGTTTAGATAAGATATAGTAACAGACAGAGATGGAGTGGGTTTAGATAAGATATAGTAACAGAGAGAGAGGGAGTGGGTTTAGATAAGATATAGTAACAGAGAGAGTGGGAGTGGGTATAGATAAGATATAGTAACAGAGAGAGAGGGAGTGGGTATAGATAGAGTAACAGAGAGAGAGAGAGTGGGTATAGATAGAGTAACAGAGATAAGGACTGGGTATAACTAGAGTAATAGAGAGAGGGAGTGGGTATAGATAAGATATAGTAACAGAGAGAGAGGGAGTGGGTTTAGATAAGATATAGTAACAGAGAGAGAGGGAGTGGGTTTAGATAAGATATAGTAACAGAGAGAGTGGGAGTGGGTATAGATAGAGTAACAGAGAGAAGGACTGGGTATAGCAAGAGTAATAGAGAGAGGGAGTGGGTATAGATAGAGTAATAGAGAGAGGGAGTGGGTATAGATAAGATATAGTAACAGAGAGAGAGGGAGTGGGTTTAGATAAGATATAGTAACAGAGAGAGTGGGAGTGGGTATAGATAGAGTAACAGAGAGAAGGACTGGGTATAGCAAGAGTAATAGAGAGAGTGAGTGGGTATAGATAGAGTAACAGAGAGAGAGGGAGTGGGTATAGATATAGTAACAGAGAGAGAGGGAGTGGGTATAGATACAGTAACAGGGAGAGAGGGAGTGGGTATAGATAGAGTAACAGAGAGAACGGCTGGGTATAGCTAGAGTAATAGAGAGAGAGGGAGTGGGTAGAGATCGAGTAATAGAGAGAGAGGGAGTGGGTTTAGATAAGATATAGTAACAGAGAGAGAAGGAGTGGGTATAGATAGAGTAACAGAGAGAGGGAGTGGGTATAGATTAGATATAGTAACAGACAGAGATGGAGTGGGTTTAGATAAGATATAGTAACAGAGAGAGAGGGAGTGGGTATAGATAGAGTAACAGAGAGAGAGAGAGGGTATAGATAGAGTAACAGAGAGAGGGAGTGGGTATAGATTGAGTAATAGAGAGAGAGGGAGTGGGTATAGATAGAGTAACAGAGAGAGAGGAGTGGGTATAGATAGAGTAACAGAGAGAGGGAGTGGGTATAGATTGAGTAATAGAGAGAGAGGGAGTGGGTATAGATAGAGTAACAGAGAGAGAGGGAGTGGGTATAGATAGAGTAACAGAGAGAGAGGGAGTGGGTATAGACAGAGTAACAGAGAGAGCGAGTGGGTATAGATCGAGTAATAGAGAGAGAGGGAGTGGGTTTAGATAAGATATAGTAACAGACAGAGATGGAGTGGGTTTAGATAAGATATAGTAACAGAGAGAGAGGGAGTGGGTTTAGATAAGATATAGTAACAGAGAGAGTGGGAGTGGGTATAGATAAGATATAGTAACAGAGAGAGAGGGAGTGGGTATAGATAAGATATAGTAACAGAGAGAGAGAGAGTGGGTATAGATAAGATATAGTAACAGAGAGAGAGAGAGTGGGTATAGATAGAGTAACAGAGATAAGGACTGGGTATAACTAGAGTAATAGAGAGAGGGAGTGGGTATAGATAAGATATAGTAACAGAGAGAGAGGGAGTGGGTTTAGATAAGATATAGTAACAGAGAGAGAGGGAGTGGGTTTAGATAAGATATAGTAACAGAGAGAGTGGGAGTGGGTATAGATAAGATATAGTAACAGAGAGAGAGGGAGTGGGTATAGATAGAGTAACAGAGAGAAGGACTGGGTATAGCAAGAGTAATAGAGAGAGGGAGTGGGTATAGATAGAGTAATAGAGAGAGGGAGTGGGTATAGATAAGATATAGTAACAGAGAGAGAGGGAGTGGGTTTAGATAAGATATAGTAACAGAGAGAGTGGGAGTGGGTATAGATAGAGTAACAGAGAGAAGGACTGGGTATAGCAAGAGTAATAGAGAGAGTGAGTGGGTATAGATAGAGTAACAGAGAGAGAGGGAGTGGGTATAGATATAGTAACAGAGAGAGAGGGAGTGGGTATAGATACAGTAACAGGGAGAGAGGGAGTGGGTATAGATAGAGTAACAGAGAGAACGGCTGGGTATAGCTAGAGTAATAGAGAGAGAGGGAGTGGGTAGAGATAAGATATAGTAACATAGAGAGAGGGAGTGGGTATAGATAAGATATAGTAACATAGAGAGAGGGAGTGGGTATAGATAAGATATAGTAACAGGGAGAGATGGAGTGGGTATAGATAGAGTAACAGAGAGAGGGAGTGGGTATAGCTAGAGTAATAGAGAGAAGGAGTGGTTATAGATTAGATATAGTAACAGAGAGAAAGGGGGTGGGTATAGATAGAGTAATAGAGAGAGGGAGTGGGTATAGATAGAGTAACAGAGAGAGAGTGAGTGGGTATAGATAGAGTAACAGAGAGAGAGGGAGTGGGTATAGATATAGTAACAGAGAGAAAGGGGGTGGGTATAGATAGAGTAATAGAGAGAGGGAGTGGGTATAGATAGAGTAACAGAGAGAGAGTGAGTGGGTATAGATAGAGTAACAGAGAGAGAGGGAATGGGTATAGATAAGATATAGTAACAGGGAGAGAGGGAGTGGGTATAGATAGAGTAACAGAGATAACGGCTGGGTATAGCTAGAGTAAAAGAGAGAGAGGGAGTGGGTATAGACAGAGTAACAGAGAGAGCGAGTGGGTATAGATCGAGTAATAGAGAGAGAGGGAGTGGGTTTAGATATAGTAACAGAGAGAGAGGGAGTGGGTATAGATAGAGTAACAGAGAGAGGGAGTGGGTATAGATCGAGTAATAGAGAGAGAGGGAGTGGGTATAGATAACATTACAGAAAGAGCGGGAGTGGGTATAGATAGAGTAATAGAGAGAGGGGGAGTGGGTATAGATATAGTAACAGAGAGAGGGAGTGGGTATAGATAGAGTAACAGAGAGGGAGAGTGGGTATAGATAGAGTAACAGATAGAGGGAGTGGGGATAGATAGAGTAACAGAGAGAGGGTGGGTATAGATAGAGTAACAGAGAGGGAGAGGGTATAGATAGAGTAACAGAGAGGGAGAGTGGGTATAGATTAGATATAGTAACAGAGAGAGAGGGAGTGGGTATAGATAGAGTAATAGAGAGAGGGAGTGGGTATAGATAGAGTAACAGAGAGAAGGACTGGGTATAGCAAGAGTAATAGAGAGAGGGAGTGGGTATAGATAGAGTAATAGAGAGAGGGGGAGTGGGTATAGATATAGTAACAGAGAGAGGGAGTGGGTATAGATAGAGTAACAGAGAGGGAGAGTGGGTATAGATAGAGTAACAGATAGAGGGAGTGGGGATAGATAGAGTAACAGAGAGAGGGTGGGTATAGATAGAGTAACAGAGAGGGAGAGGGTATAGATAGAGTAACAGAGAGGGAGAGTGGGTATAGATTAGATATAGTAACAGAGAGAGAGGGAGTGGGTATAGATAGAGTAATAGAGAGAGGGAGTGGGTATAGATAGAGTAACAGAGAGAAGGACTGGGTATAGCAAGAGTAATAGAGAGAGGGAGTGGGTATAGATAGAGTAATAGAGAGAGGGAGTGGGTATAGATAAGATATAGTAACAGAGAGAGAGGGAGTGGGTTTAGATAAGATATAGTAACAGAGAGAGTGGGAGTGGGTATAGATAGAGTAACAGAGAAGGACTGGGTATAGCAAGAGTAATAGAGAGAGTGAGTGGGTATAGATAGAGTAACAGAGAGAGAGGAGTGGGTATAGATATAGTAACAGAGAGAGAGGAGTGGGTATAGATAGAGTAACAGGGAGAGGGAGTGGGTATAGATAGAGTAACAGAGAGAACGGCTGGGTATAGCTAGAGTAATAGAGAGAGAGGGAGGGTAGAGATAAGATATAGTAACATAGAGAGAGGGAGTGGGTATAGATAAGATATAGTAACATAGAGAGAGGGAGTGGGTATAGATAAGATATAGTAACAGGGAGAGATGGAGTGGGTATAGATAGAGTAACAGAGAGAGGGAGTGGGTATAGCTAGAGTAATAGAGAGAAGGAGTGGTTATAGATTAGATATAGTAACAGAGAGAAAGGGGGTGGGTATAGATAGAGTAATAGAGAGAGGGAGTGGGTATAGATAGAGTAACAGAGAGAGAGTGAGTGGGTATAGATAGAGTAACAGAGAGAGAGGGAGTGGGTATAGATATAGTAACAGAGAGAAAGGGGGTGGGTATAGATAGAGTAATAGAGAGAGGGAGTGGGTATAGATAGAGTAACAGAGAGAGAGTGAGTGGGTATAGATAGAGTAACAGAGAGAGAGGGAGTGGGTTTAGATAGAGTAACAGAGAGAGGGAGTGGGTATAGATCGAGTAATAGAGAGAGAGGGAGTGGGTATAGATAACATTACAGAAAGAGCGGGAGTGGGTATAGATAGAGTAATAGAGAGAGGGGGAGTGGGTATAGATATAGTAACAGAGAGAGGGAGTGGGTATAGATAGAGTAACAGAGAGGGAGAGTGGGTATAGATATAGTAACAGAGAGAGGGAGTGGGTATAGATAGAGTAACAGAGAGGGAGAGTGGGTATAGATAGAGTAACAGATAGATGGAGTGGGTATAGATAGAGTAACAGAGAGAGGGTGGGTATAGATAGAGTAACAGAGAGGGAGAGGGTATAGATAGAGTAACAGAGAGGGAGAGTGGGTATAGATAGAGTAACAGAGAGAGGGAGTGGGTATAGATAGAGTAACAGAGAGAGGGAGTGGGTATAGATAGAGTAACAGAAAGAGCGGGAGTGGGTATAGACAGAGTAACAGAGAGAGAAAGAGACGTAGTGGGTTTAGATAAGATATAGTAACAGAGAGAATGGGAGTGGGTATAGATAGAGTAACAGAGAGAGAGGGAGTGGGTATAGAAAGAGTAACAGAGAGAGGGAGTGGGTATAGATTGAGTAATAGAGAGAGAGGGAGTGGGTATAGATAGAGTAACAGAGAGACAGGGAGTGGGTATAGATCGAGTAATAGAGAGAGAGGGAGTGGGTATAGATAAAATTACAGAAAGAGCGGGAGTGGGTATAGATAGAGTAATAGAGAGAGGGGGAGTGGGTATAGATATAGTAACAGAGAGAGGGAGTGGGTATAGATAGAGTAACAGAGAGGGAGGGAGTGGGTATAGATAGAGTAACAGAGAGAGGGAGTGGGTATAGATAGAGTAACAGAGAGAGGGAGTGGGTATAGATAGAGTAACAGAGAGAGGGTGGGTATAGATAGAGTAACAGAGAGAGAGAGTGGGTATAGATAGAGTAACAGAGATGGAGAGTGGGTATAGATAGAGTAACAGAGAGAGAGGGAGTGGGTATAGATAGAGTAACAGAGAGAGGGAGGAAGAGAGAGAGTGGGTATAGATAGAGTAACAGAGAGAGGGAGTAAGAGAGGGATTGGGTATATATAGAGTAACAGAGAGAGGGAGTGGGTATAGATAGAGTAACAGAGAGAGGGAGTGGGTATAGATAGAGTAACAGAGAGGGAGAGTGGGTATAGATAGAGTAACAGAGAGGGAGAGTGGGTATAGATAGAGTAACAGAGAGAGGGAAAGGGTATAGATAGAGTAACAGAGAGGGAGTGGGTATAGATAGAGTAACAGAGAGGGAGAGTGGGTATAGATAGAGTAACAGAGAGAGGGAGTGGGTATAGATAGAGTAACAGAGAGGGAGAGGGTATAGATAGAGTAACAGAGAGGGAGAGTGGGTATAGATAGAGTAACAGAGAGAGGGAGTGGGTATAGATAGAGTAACAGAGAGAGGGAGTGGGTATAGATAGAGTAACAGAGAGAGGGTGGGTATAGATAGAGTAACAGAGAGAGGGAGTGGGTATAGATAGAGTAACAGAGAGAGGGTGGGTATAGATAGAGTAACAGAGAGAGAGAGTGGGTATAGATAGAGTAACAGAGATGGAGAGTGGGTATAGATAGAGTAACAGAGAGAGAGGGAGTGGGTATAGATAGAGTAATAGAGAGAGGGAGTGGGTATAGATAGTGTAACAGAGAGAGAGAGGGAGTGGGTATAGATAAGATATAGTAACAGAGAGAGAGGGAGTGGGTATAGATAGAGTAACAGAGAGAGGGAGGAAGAGAGGGAGTGGGTATAGATAGAGTAACAGAGAGAGAGAGAGACGGAGTAGGTTTAGATAAGATATAGTAACAGAGAAAATGGGAGTGGGTATAGATAGAGTAACAGAGAGAGGGAGTGGATATAGATAAGATATAGTAACAGAGAAAATGGGAGTGGGTATAGATAGAGTAACAGAGAGAGGGAGTGGGTATAGATAAGATATTATAACAGAGAGAGAGGGAATGGGTATAGATAGAGTAACAGAGAGAGAGAGAGAGACGGAGTGGGTTTAGATAAGATATAGTAACAGAGAGAGAGGGAGTGGGTATAGATAGAGTAACAGAGAGAGGGAGTGGGTATAGATTGAGTAATAGAGAGAGAGGGAGTGGGTATAGATAGAGTAACAGAGAGAGAGGGAGTGGGTATAGATAGAGTTACAGAGAGAGAGGGAGTGGGTATAGATCGAGTAATAGAGAGAGAGGGAGTGGGTATAGATAGAGTAACAGAAAGAGCGGGAGTGGGTATAGATAAGATATAGTAACAGAGAGAGAGGGAGTGGGTATAGATAAGATATAGTAACAGAGAGAGAGGGAGTGGGTTTAGATAAGATATAGTAACAGAGAGAGAGTGAGTGGGTTTAGATAAGATATAGTAACAGAGAGAGAGGGAGTGGGTATAGATAGAGTAACAGTGAGAAGGACTGGGTATATCTAGAGTAATAGAGAAAGGGAGTGGGTATAGATAGAGTAACAGAGAGAGAGGGAGTGGGTATAGATTAGATATAGTAACAGAGAGAGAGGTAGTGGGTTTAGATAAGATATAGTAACAGAGAGAGAGGGAGTGGGTATAGATAGAGTAACAGAGAGAGAGGGAGTGGGTATAGATAGAGTAACAGAAAGAGCGGGAGTGGGTATAGATAGAGTAACAGAGAGAGGGAGTGGGTATAGATAGAGTAACAGAGAGAGGGAGTGGGTATAGATAGAGTAACAGAGAGAAGGAGTGGGTATAGATAGAGTAACAGAGAGAGGGAGTGGGTATAGATAGAGTAACAGAAAGAGCGGGAGTGGGTATAGATAGAGTAACAGAGAGAGGGAGTGGGTATAGATAGACTAACATAAAGAGCGGGAGTGGGTATAGATAGAGTAACAGAGAGAAGGAGTGGGTATAGATAGTGTAACAGAGAGAAGGAGTGGGTATAGATAGAGTAACAGAGAGAGAGGGAGTGGATATAGATAAGATATAGTAACAGAGAGAAGGAGTGGGTATAGATAGAGTAACAGAGAGAAGGAGTGGGTATAGATAGAGTAACAGAGAGAAGGAGTGGGTATAGATAGAGTAACAGAGAGAAGGAGTGGGTATAGATAGAGTAACAGAGATGGAGAGTGGGTATAGATAGAGTAACAGAGAGAGAGGGAGTGGGTATAGATAGAGTAATAGAGAGAGGGAGTGGGTATAGATAGTGTAACAGAGAGAGAGAGGGAGTGGGTATAGATAAGATATAGTAACAGAGAGAGAGGGAGTGGGTATAGATAGAGTAACAGAGAGAGGGAGGAAGAGAGGGAGTGGGTATAGATAGAGTAACAGAGAGAGAGAGAGAGACGGAGTAGGTTTAGATAAGATATAGTAACAGAGAAAATGGGAGTGGGTATAGATAGAGTAACAGAGAGAGGGAGTGGGTATAGATAAGATATAGTAACAGAGAAAATGGGAGTGGGTATAGATAGAGTAACAGAGAGAGGGAGTGGGTATAGATAAGATATAGTAACAGAGAGAGAGGGAATGGGTATAGATAGAGTAACAGAGAGAGAGAGAGACGGAGTGGGTTTAGATAAGATATAGTAACAGAGAGAGAGGGAGTGGGTATAGATAGAGTAACAGAGAGAGGGAGTGGGTATAGATTGAGTAATAGAGAGAGAGGGAGTGGGTATAGATAGAGTAACAGAGAGAGAGGGAGTGGGTATAGATAGAGTTACAGAGAGAGAGGGAGTGGGTATAGATCGAGTAATAGAGAGAGAGGGAGTGGGTATAGATAGAGTAACAGAAAGAGCGGGAGTGGGTATAGATAAGATATAGTAACAGAGAGAGAGGGAGTGGGTATAGATAAGATATAGTAACAGAGAGAGAGGGAGTGGGTTTAGATAAGATATAGTAACAGAGAGAGAGGGAGTGGGTATAGATAGAGTAACAGAGAGAGAGGGAGTGGGTATAGATAGAGTTACAGAGAGAGAGGGAGTGGGTATAGATCGAGTAATAGAGAGAGAGGGAGTGGGTATAGCAAGAGTAATAGAGAGAGGGAGTGGGTTTAGATAAGATATAGTAACAGAGAGAGAGGGAGTGGGTTTAGATAAGATATAGTAACAGAGAGAGAGGGAGTGGGTATAGATAGAGTAACAGTGAGAAGGACTGGGTATATCTAGAGTAATAGAGAGAGGGAGTGGGTATCGATAGAGTAACAGAGAGAGAGGGAGTGGGTATAGATTAGATATAGTAACAGAGAGAGAGGTAGTGGGTTTAGATAAGATATAGTAACAGAGAGAGAGGGAGTGGGTATAGATAGAGTAACAGAGAGAGAGGGAGTGGGTATAGATAGAGTAACAGAAAGAGCGGGAGTGGGTATAGATAGAGTAACAGAGAGAAGGAGTGGGTATAGATAGAGTAACAGAGAGAGGGAGTGGGTATAGATAGAGTAACAGAAAGAGCGGGAGTGGGTATAGATAGAGTAACAGAGAGAGGGAGTGGGTATAGATAGAGTAACAGAAAGAGCGGGAGTGGGTATAGATAGAGTAACAGAGAGAAGGAGTGGGTATAGATAGTGTAACAGAGAGAAGGAGTGGGTATAGATAGAGTAACAGAGAGAGAGGGAGTGGATATAGATAAGATATAGTAACAGAGAGAGAGGGAGTGGATATAGATAAGATATAGTAACAGAGAGAGAGGGAGTGGGTATAGATAGAGTAACAAAGAGAAGGAGTGGGTATAGATAGAGTAACAGAGAGAGAGGGAGTGGATATAGATAAGATATAGTAACAGAGAGAAGGAGTGGGTATAGATAGAGTAACAGAGAGAAGGAGTGGGTATAGATAGAGTAACAGAGAGAAAGGGGGTGGGTATAGATAGAGTAATAGAGAGAGGGAGTGGGTATAGATCGAGTAACAGACAGAGAGGGAGTGGATATAGATAAGATATAGTAACAGAGAGAAGGAGTGGGTATAGATAGAGTAACAGAGAGAAGGAGTGGGTATAGATAGAGTAACAGAGAGAGAGGGAGTGGATATAGATAAGATATAATAACAGAGAGAAGGAGTGGGTATAGATAGAGTAACAGAGAGAAGGAGTGGGTATAGATAGAGTAACAGAGAGAAAGGGGGTGGGTATAGATAGAGTAATAGAGAGAGGGAGTGGGTATAGATAGAGTAACAGAGAGAAGGAGTGGGTATAGATAGAGTAATAGAGAGAGGGAGTGGGTTTAGATAAGATATAGTAACAGAGAGAAGGAGTGGGTATAGATAGAGTAACAGAGAGAAAGGGGGTGGGTATAGATAGAGTAACAGAGAGAAGGAGTGGGTATAGATAAGATATAGTAACAGAGAGAAGGAGTGGGTATAGATAGAGTAACAGAGAGAAGGAGTGGGTATAGATAGAGTAACAGAGAGAAAGGGGGTGGGTATAGATAGAGTAATAGAGAGAGGGAGTGGGTATAGATAGAGTAACAGAGAGAAGGAGTGGGTATAGATAGAGTAATAGAGAGAAGGAGTGGGTATAGATAGAGTAACAGAGAGAAGGAGTGGGTATAGATAGAGTAACAGAGAGAAGGAGTGGGTATAGATAGAGTAACAGAGAGAAGGAGTGGGTATAGATAGAGTAACAGAGAGAAGGAGTGGGTATAGATAGAGTAACAGAGAGAAGGAGTGGGTATAGATAGAGTAACAGAGAGAAAGGGGTGGGGTATAGATAGAGTAATAGAGAGAGGGAGTGGGTATAGATAGAGTAACAGAGAGAAGGAGTGGGTATAGATAGAGTAATAGAGAGAGGGAGTGGGTTTAGATAAGATATAGTAACAGAGAGAAGGAGTGGGTATAGATAGAGTAACAGAGAGAAAGGGGGTGGGTATAGATAGAGTAACAGAGAGAAAGGGGGTGGGTATAGATAGAGTAACAGAGAGAAGGAGTGGGTATAGATAGAGTAATAGAGAGAGGGAGTGGGTTTAGATAAGATATAGTAACAGAGAGAAGGAGTGGGTATAGATAGAGTAACAGAGAGAAGGAGTGGGTATAGATAGAGTAACAGAGAGAAAGGGGGTGGGTATATATAGAGTAATAGAGAGAGGGAGTGAGTTTAGATAAGATATAGTAACAGAGAGAAGGAGTGGGTATAGATAGAGTAACAGAGAGAAGGAGTGGGTATAGATAGAGTAACAGAGAGAAAGGGGGTGGGTATAGATAGAGTAATAGAGAGAGGGAGTGGGTATAGATAGAGTAACAGAGAGAAGGAGTGGGTATAGATAGAGTAACAGAGAGAAAGGGGGTGGGTATAGATAGAGTAATAGAGAGAGGGAGTGGGTATAGATAGAGTAACAGAGAGAAGGAGTGGGTATAGATAGAGTAACAGAGAGAAAGGGGGTGGGTATAGATAGAGTAATAGAGAGCAGGGAGTGGGTATAGATAGAGTAACAGAGAGAGGGAGTGGGTATAGATATAGTAATAGAGAGAGGGAGTGGGTATAGATATAGTAACAGAGAGAAGGAGTGGGTATAGATAGAGTAACAGAGAGAAGGAGTGGGTATAGATAGAGTTACAGAGAGAGAGGGAGTGGATATAGATAAGATATAGTAACAGAGAGAAGGAGTGGGTATAGATAGAGTAATAGAGAGAGGGAGTGGGTATAGATAGAGTAACAGAGAGAAGGAGTGGGTATAGATAGAGTAACAGAGAGAAAGGGGGTGGGTATAGATAGAGTAATAGAGAGCGGGAGTGGGTATAGATAGAGTAACAGAGAGAGGGAGTGGGTATAGATATAGTAATAGAGAGAGGGAGTGGGTATAGATAGAGTAACAGAGAGAAGGAGTGGGTATAGATAGAGTAACAGAGAGAAAGGGGGTGGGTATAGATAGAGTAATAGAGAGAGGGAGTGGGTATAGATAGAGTAACAGAGAGAAAGGGGGTGGGTATAGATAGAGTAATAGAGAGCGGGAGTGGGTATAGATAGAGTAACAGAGAGAGGGAGTGGGTATAGATATAGTAATAGAGAGAGGGAGTGGGTATAGATATAGTAACAGAGAGAAGGAGTGGGTATAGATAGAGTAACAGAGAGAAGGAGTGGGTATAGATAGAGTAACAGAGAGAAAGGGGGTGGGTATAGATAGAGTAATAGAGAGCGGGAGTGGGTATAGATAGAGTAACAGAGAGAGGGAGTGGGTATAGATAGAGTAACAGAAAGAGCGGGAGTGGGTATAGATAGAGTAACAGAGAGAAGGAGTGGGTATAGATAGTGTAACAGAGAGAAGGAGTGGGTATAGATAGAGTAACAGAGAGAGAGGGAGTGGATATAGATAAGATATAGTAACAGAGAGAGAGGGAGTGGATATAGATAAGATATAGTGACAGAGAGAGAGGGAGTGGGTATAGATAGAGTAACAAAGAGAAGGAGTGGGTATAGATAGAGTAACAGAGAGAGGGAGTGGATATAGATAAGATATAGTAACAGAGAGAAGGAGTGGGTATAGATAGAGTAACAGAGAGAAGGAGTGGGTATAGATAGAGTAACAGAGAGAGAGGGAGTGGATATAGATAAGATAGAGTAACAGAGAGAAGGAGTGGGTATAGATATAGTAACAGAGAGAAGGAGTGGGTATAGATAGAGTAACAGAGAGAAGGAGTGAGTATAGATAGAGTAACAGAGAGAAGGAGTGGGTATAGATAGAGTAACAGAGAGAAGGAGTGGGTATAGATAGAGTAACAGAGAGAAGGAGTGGGTATAGATATAGTAACAGAGAGAAGGAGTGGGTATAGATAGAGTAACAGAGAGAAGGAGTGGGTATAGATAGAGTAACAGAGAGAAGGAGTGGGTATAGATAGAGTAACAGAGAGAAGGAGTGGGTATAGATAGAGTAATAGAGAGAAGGAGTGGGTATAGATAGAGTAACAGAGAGAAGGAGTGGGTATAGATAGAGTAACAGAGAGAAAGGGGGTGGGTATAGATAGAGTAATAGAGAGAGGGAGTGGGTATAGATAGAGTAACAGAGAGAAGGAGTGGGTATAGATAGAGTAACAGAGAGAAAGGGGGTGGGTATAGATAGAGTAATAGAGAGCGGGAGTGGGTATAGATAGAGTAACAGAGAGAGGGAGTGGGTATAGATATAGTAATAGAGAGAGAGGTAACAGAGAGTGGGTATAGATAGAGTAACAGAGAGAAGGAGTGGGTATAGATATAGTAACAGAGAGAAGGAGTGGGTATAGATAGAGTAACAGAGAGAAGGAGTGGGTATAGATAGAGTAATAGAGAGAGGAGGGGTATAGATAGAGTAACAGAGAGAAGGAGTGGGTATAGATAGAGTAACAGAGAGAAAGGGGGTGGGTATAGATAGAGTAACAGAGAAGGAGTGGGTATAGATAGAGTAACAGAGAGAGGGAGTGGGTATAGATAGAGTAATAGAGAGGAGTGGGTATAGATAGAGTAACAGAGAGAAGGAGTGGGTATAGATAGGTAGAGAGAAAGGGGTGGGTATAGATAGAGTAATAGAGAGAGGGAGTGGGTATAGATAGAGTAACAGAGAGAGGAGTGGGTATAGATAGAGTAACAGAGAGAAGGGGTGGGTATAGATAGAGTAATAGAGAGCGGGAGTGGGTATAGATAGAGTAACAGAGAGAGGGAGTGGGTATAGATATAGTAATAGAGAGAGGGAGTGGGTATAGATATAGTAACAGAGAGAAGGAGTGGGTATAGATAGAGTAACAGAGAGAAGGAGTGGGTATAGATAGAGTAACAGAGAGAAAGGGGGTGGGTATAGATAGAGTAATAGAGAGCGGGAGTGGGTATAGATAGAGTAACAGAGAGAGGGAGTGGGTATAGATAGAGTAACAGAAAGAGCGGGAGTGGGTATAGATAGAGTAACAGAGAGAAGGAGTGGGTATAGATAGTGTAACAGAGAGAAGGAGTGGGTATAGATAGAGTAACAGAGAGAGAGGGAGTGGATATAGATAAGATATAGTAACAGAGAGAGAGGGAGTGGATATAGATAAGATATAGTAACAGAGAGAGAGGGAGTGGGTATAGATAGAGTAACAAAGAGAAGGAGTGGGTATAGATAGAGTAACAGAGAGAGGGAGTGGATATAGATAAGATATAGTAACAGAGAGAAGGAGTGGGTATAGATAGAGTAACAGAGAGAAGGAGTGGGTATAGATAGAGTAACAGAGAGAGAGGAGGATATAGATAAGATAGAGTAACAGAGAGAAGGAGTGGGTATAGATATAGTAACAGAGAGAAGGAGTGGGTATAGATAGAGTAACAGAGAGAAGGAGTGGGTATAGATAGAGTAACAGAGAGAAGGAGTGGGTATAGATAGAGTAACAGAGAGAAGGAGTGGGTATAGATAGAGTAACAGAGAGAAGGAGTGGGTATAGATATAGTAACAGAGAGAAGGAGTGGGTATAGATAGAGTAACAGAGAGAAGGAGTGGGTATAGATAGAGTAACAGAGAGAAGGAGTGGGTATAGATATAGTAACAGAGAGAAGGAGTGGGTATAGATAGAGTAACAGAGAAGGAGTGGGTATAGATAGAGTAACAGAGAGAAGGAGTGGGTATAGATATAGTAACAGGAGAGGGAGTGGGTATAGATAGAGTAACAGAGAGATGGACTGGGTATAGATAGAGTAACAGAAAGAGCGGGAGTGGGTATAGATATAGTAACAGAGAGAGAGAGGGAGTGGGTATAGATAGAGTAACAGAGAGAAGGAGTGGGTATAGATAGTGTAACAGAGAGAAGGAGTGGGTATAGATAGAGTAACAGAGAGAGAGGGAGTGGATATAGATAAGATATAGTAACAGAGAGAGAGGGAGTGGGTATAGATTAGATATAGTAACAGAGAGAGAGGGAGTGGGTTTAGATAAGATATAGTAACAGAGAGAGCCGGAGTGGGTATAGATCGAGTAACAGAGAGAGAGGGAGTGGGTATAGATAGAGTAACAGAGAGAGAGGGAGTGGGTATAGATAGAGTAAAAGAGAGGGGGGAGTGGGTATAGATAGAGTAACAGAGAGAGAGGAGTGGGTATAGATAGAGTAACAGGGAGAGGGAGTGGGTATAGATAGAGTAACAGAGAGATGGAGTGGGTATAGATAGAGTAACAGAGAGAGGGAGTGGGTATAGA
Organism: Oncorhynchus gorbuscha; assembly: GCF_021184085.1. NCBI lineage: Eukaryota > Metazoa > Chordata > Actinopteri > Salmoniformes > Salmonidae > Oncorhynchus > Oncorhynchus gorbuscha. The sequence goes on from NW_025746867.1 coordinate 63,203, forward strand.
TAGAGTAACAGAGAGAGCGGGAGTGGTTATAGATAGAGTAACAGAGAGAGCGGGAGTGGGTATAGATAGAGTAACAAAGAGAGAGGGAGTGGGTATAGATCTAGTAATAGAGAGAGAGGGAGTGGGTATAGATAGAGTAACAGGGAGAGAGAGTGGGTATAGATAGAGTAATAGAGAGAGGGAGTGGGTATAGATAGAGTAACAGAGAGAGCAGGAGTGGGTATAGATAGAGTAACAGAGAGAGCGGGAGTGGGTATAGATAGAGTAACAAAGAGAGAGGGAGTTGGTATAGATCGAGTAACAGAGAGAGCGGGAGTGGGTATAGAAAGAGTAACAGAGAGAGGGAGTGGGTATAGATTGAGTAACAGAGAGGGAGTGGGTATAGAAAGAGTAACAGAGAGAGGGAATGGGTATAGATTGAGTAATAGAGAGAGAGGGAGTGGGTATAGATAGAGTAACAGAGAGACAGGGAGTGGGTATAGATCAAGTAATAGAGAGAGAGGGAGTGGGTATAGATAAAATTACAGAAAGAGCGGGAGTGGGTATAGATATAGTAACAGAGAGAGGGAGTGGGTATAGATAGAGTAACAGAGAGGGAGGGAGTGGGTATAGATAGAGTAACAGAGAGAGGGAGTGGGTATAGATAGAGTAACAGAGAGAGGGAGTGGGTATAGATAGAGTAACAGAGAGAGGGTGGGTATAGACAGAGTAACAGAGAGAGAGAGAGTGGGTATAGATAGAGTAACAGAGATGGAGAGTGGGTATAGATAGAGTAACAGAGAGAGAGGGAGTGGATATAGATAAGATATAGTAACAGAGAGATGGAGTGGGTATAGATAGAGTAACAGAAAGAGCGGGAATGGGTATAGATAGAGTAACAGAGAGAGAGAGGGAGTGGGTATAGATAGAGTAACAGAGAGAAGGAGTGGGTATAGATAGTGTAACAGAGAGAAGGAGTGGGTATAGATAGAGTAACAGAGAGAGAGTGGGTATAGATAGAGTAACAGAGAGAAGGAGTGGGTATAGATAGTGTAACAGAGAGAAGGAGTGGGTATAGATAGAGTAACAAAGAGAGAGGGAGTGGATATAGATAAGATATAGTAACAGAGAGAGAGGGAGTGGGTATAGATTAGATATAGTAACAGAGAGAGAGGGAGTGGGTTTAGATAAGATATAGTAACAGAGAGAGCGGGAGTGGGTATAGATCGAGTAACAGAGAGAGATGGAGTGGGTATAGATAGAGTAACAGAGAGAGAGGGAGTGGGTATAGATAGAGTAACAGAGAGAGCGGGAGTGGGTATAGATAGAGTAACAGAGAGAGAGGGAGTGGGTATAGATAGAGTAACAGAGAGAGGGAGGAAGAGAGAGAGTGGGTATAGATAGAGTAACAGGGAGAGGGAGTGGGTATAGATAGAGTAACAGAGAGATGGAGTGGGTATAGATAGTGTAACAGAGAGAAGGAGTGGGTATAGATAGAGTAACAGAGAGAGAGGGAGTGGATATAGATAAGATATAGTAACAGAGAGAGAGGGAGTGGATATAGATAAGATATAGTAACAGAGAGAGAGGGAGTGGGTATAGATAGAGTAACAAAGAGAAGGAGTGGGTATAGATAGAGTAACAGAGAGAGGGAGTGGATATAGATAAGATATAGTAACAGAGAGAAGGAGTGGGTATAGATAGAGTAACAGAGAGAAGGAGTGGGTATAGATAGAGTAACAGAGAGAGAGGGAGTGGATATAGATAAGATAGAGTAACAGAGAGAAGGAGTGGGTATAGATATAGTAACAGAGAGAAGGAGTGGGTATAGATAGAGTAACAGAGAGAAGGAGTGGGTATAGATAGAGTAACAGAGAGAAGGAGTGGGTATAGATAGAGTAACAGAGAGAAGGAGTGGGTATAGATAGAGTAACAGAGAGAAGGAGTGGGTATAGATATAGTAACAGAGAGAAGGAGTGGGTATAGATAGAGTAACAGAGAGAAGGAGTGGGTATAGATAGAGTAACAGAGAGAAGGAGTGGGTATAGATATAGTAACAGAGAGAAGGAGTGGGTATAGATAGAGTAACAGAGAGAAGGAGTGGGTATAGATAGAGTAACAGAGAGAAGGAGTGGGTATAGATATAGTAACAGGGAGAGGGAGTGGGTATAGATAGAGTAACAGAGAGATGGACTGGGTATAGATAGAGTAACAGAAAGAGCGGGAGTGGGTATAGATATAGTAACAGAGAGAGAGAGGGAGTGGGTATAGATAGAGTAACAGAGAGAAGGAGTGGGTATAGATAGTGTAACAGAGAGAAGGAGTGGGTATAGATAGAGTAACAGAGAGAGAGGGAGTGGATATAGATAAGATATAGTAACAGAGAGAGAGGGAGTGGGTATAGATTAGATATAGTAACAGAGAGAGAGGGAGTGGGTTTAGATAAGATATAGTAACAGAGAGAGCGGGAGTGGGTATAGATCGAGTAACAGAGAGAGAGGGAGTGGGTATAGATAGAGTAACAGAGAGAGAGGGAGGGTATAGATAGAGTAACAGAGAGAGCGGGAGTGGGTATAGATAGAGTAACAGAGAGAGAGGGAGTGGGTATAGATAGAGTAACAGGGAGAGGGGAGTGGGTATAGATAGAGTAACAGAGAGATGGAGTGGGTATAGATAGAGTAACAGAGAGAGGGAGTGGGTATAGATAGAGTAACAGAGAGAGCGGGAGTGGTTATAGATAGAGTAACAGAGAGAGCGGGAGTGGGTATAGATAGAGTAACAAAGAGAGAGGGAGTGGGTATAGATCTAGTAATAGAGAGAGAGGGAGTGGGTATAGATAGAGTAACAGGGAGAGAGAGGGTATAGATAGAGTAATAGAGAGGGGAGGGTATAGATAGAGTAACAGAGAGAGCAGGAGTGGGTATAGATAGAGTAACAGAGAGAGCGGGAGTGGGTATAGATAGAGTAACAAAGAGAGAGGGAGTTGGTATAGATCGAGTAACAGAGAGAGAGGGAGTGGGTATAGATAGAGTAATAGAGAGAGGGAGTGGGTATAGATAGAGTAACAGAGAGAGCGGGAGTGGTATAGAAAGAGTAACAGAGAGAGGGGTGGGTATAGATTGAGTAACAGAGAGGGAGTGGGTATAGAAAGAGTAACAGAGAGAGGGAATGGGTATAGATTGAGTAATAGAGAGAGAGGGAGGTATAGATAGAGTAACAGAGAGACAGGGAGTGGGTATAGATCAAGTAATAGAGAGAGAGGGAGTGGGTATAGATAAAATTACAGAAAGAGCGGGAGGGGTATAGATATAGTAACAGAGAGAGGGAGTGGGTAGATAGATAGAGTAACAGAGAGGGAGTGGGTATAGATAGAGTAACAGAGAGAGGGAGTGGGTATAGATAGAGTAACAGAGAGAGGGAGTGGGTATAGATAGAGTAACAGAGAGAGGGTGGGTATAGACAGAGTAACAGAGAGAGAGAGAGTGGGTATAGATAGAGTAACAGAGATGGAGAGTGGGTATAGATAGAGTAACAGAGAGAGAGGGAGTGGATATAGATAAGATATAGTAACAGAGAGATGGAGTGGGTATAGATAGAGTAACAGAAAGAGCGGGAATGGGTATAGATAGAGTAACAGAGAGAGAGAGGGAGTGGGTATAGATAGAGTAACAGAGAGAAGGAGTGGGTATAGATAGTGTAACAGAGAGAAGGAGTGGGTATAGATAGAGTAACAGAGAGAGAGAGGGAGTGGGTATAGATAGAGTAACAGAGAGAAGGAGTGGGTATAGATAGTGTAACAGAGAGAAGGAGTGGGTATAGATAGAGTAACAAAGAGAGAGGGAGTGGATATAGATAAGATATAGTAACAGAGAGAGAGGGAGTGGGTATAGATTAGATATAGTAACAGAGAGAGAGGGAGTGGGTTTAGATAAGATATAGTAACAGAGAGAGCGGGAGTGGGTATAGATCGAGTAACAGAGAGAGAGGGAGTGGGTATAGATAGAGTAACAGAGAGAGAGGGAGTGGGTATAGATAGAGTAACAGAGAGAGCGGGAGTGGGTATAGATAGAGTAACCGAGAGAGAGGGAGTGGGTATAGATAGAGTAACAGAGAGAGGGAGGAAGAGAGAGAGTGGGTATAGATAGAGTAACAAGGAGAGGGAGTGGGTATAGATAGAGTAACAGAGAGATGGAGTGGGTATAGATAGAGTAACAGGGAGAGGGAGTGGGTATAGATTGAGTAACAGAGAGAGCGGGAGTGGGTATAGATAGAGTAATAGAGAGAGGGAGTGGGTATAGATAGAGTAATAGAGAGAGGGTGGGTATAGATAGAGTAACAGAGAGAGAGAGTGGGTATAGATAGAGTAACAGAGATGGAGAGTGGGTATAGATAGAGTAACAGAGAGAGAGGGAGTGGATATAGATAAGATATAGTAACAGAGAGAGAGGGAGTGGATATAGATAAGATATAGTAACAGAGAGAGCGGGAGTGGGTATAGATAGAGTAACAAAGAGAGAGGGAGTGGGTATAGATCGAGTAATAGAGAGAGAGGGAGTGGGTATAGATAGAGTAACAGGGAGAGGGAGTGGGTATAGATAGAGTAACAGAGAGATGGAGTGAGTATAGATAGAGTAACAGAGAGAGCGGGAGTGGGTATAGAAAGAGTAACAGAGAGAGGGAGTGGGTATAGATTGAGTAATAGAGAGAGAGGGAGTGGGTATAGATAGAGTAACAGAGAGACAGGGAGTGGGTATAGATCAAGTAATAGAGAGAGAGGGGAGGGTATAGATAAAATTACAGAAAGAGCGGGAGTGGGTATAGATAGAGTAATAGAGAGAGGGAGTGGGTATAGATAGAGTAACAGAGAGGGAGGGAGTGGGTATAGATAGAGTAACAGAGAGAGGGAGTGGGTATAGATAGAGTAACAGAGAGAGGGAGTGGGTATAGATAGAGGAACAGAGAGAGGGTGGGTATAGATAGAGTAACAGAGAGAGAGAGTGGGTATAGATAGAGTAACAGAGATGGAGAGTGGGTATAGATAGAGTAACAGAGAGAGAGGGAGTGGGTATAGATAGAGTAAGAGAGAGAGGGAGGCAGAGAGGGATTGGGTATATATAGAGTAACAGAGAGAGGGAGTGGGTATAGATAGAGTAACAGAGAGGGAGAGTGGGTATAGATAGAGTAACAGAGAGGGAGAGTGGGTATAGATAGAGTAACAGAGAGAGGGAAAGGGTATAGATAGAGTAACAGAGAGGGAGTGGGTATAGATAGAGTAACAGAGAGGGAGAGTGGGTATAGATAGAGTAACAGAGAGAGGGAGTGGGTATAGATAGAGTAACAGAGAGGGAGAGGGTATAGATAGAGTAACAGAGAGGGAGAGTGGGTATAGATAGAGTAACAGAGAGAGGGAGTGGGTATAGATAGAGTAACAGAGAGAGGGAGTGGGTATAGATAGAGTAACAGAGAGAGGGTGGGTATAGATAGAGTAACAGAGAGAGAGAGTGGGTATAGATAGAGTAACAGAGATGGAGAGTGGGTATAGATAGAGTAACAGAGAGAGAGGGAGTGGGTATAGATAGAGTAACAGAGAGAGGGAGTGGGTATAGATAGTGTAACAGAGAGAGAGAGGGAGTGGGTATAGATAAGATATAGTAACAGAGAGAGAGGGAGTGGGTATAGATAGAGTAACAGAGAGAGGGAGGAAGAGAGAGAGTGGGTATAGATAGAGTAACAGAGAGAGGGAGGAAGAGAGGGAGTGGGTATAGATAGAGTAACAGAGAGAGAGAGAGACGGAGTAGGTTTAGATAAGATATAGTAACAGAGAAAATGGGAGTGGGTATAGATAGAGTAACAGAGAGAGGGAGTGGGTATAGATAAGATATAGTAACAGAGAGAGAGGAATGGGTATAGATAGAGTAACAGGGAGAGAGAGATGGAGTGGGTTTAGATAAGATATAGTAACAGAGAGAGAGGGAGAGGGGTATAGATAGAGGAACAGAGAGAGGGAGTGGGTATAGATTGAGTAATAGAGAGAGAGGGAGTGGGTATAGATAGAGTAACAGAGAGAGAGGGAGTGGGTATAGATAGAGTTACAGAGAGAGAGGGAGTGGGTATAGATCGAGTAATAGAGAGAGAGGCAGTGGGTATAGATAGAGTAACAGAAAGAGCGGGAGTGGGTATAGATAAGATATAGTAACAGAGAGAGAGGGAGTGGGTATAGATAAGATATAGTAACAGAGAGAGAGGGAGTGGGTTTAGATAAGATATAGTAACAGAGAGAGAGGGAGTGGGTATAGATAGAGTAACAGTGAGAAGGACTGGGTATAGCTAGAGTAATAGAGAGAGGGAGTGGGTATAGATAGAGTAACAGAGAGAGAGGGAGTGGGTATAGATTAGATATAGTAACAGAGAGAGAGGTAGTGGGTTTAGATAGAGTAACAGAAAGAGCGGGAGTGGGTATAGATAGAGTAACAGAGAGAGGGAGTGGGTATAGATAGAGTAACAGAGATGGAGAGTGGGTATAGATAGAGTAACAGAGAGAGAGGGAGTGGGTATAGATAGAGTAACAAAGAGAGAGGGAGTGGGTATAGATCGAGTAATAGAGAGAGAGGGAGTGGGTATAGATAGAGTAACAGGGAGAGGGAGTGGGTATAGATAGAGTAACAGAGAGATGGAGTGGGTATAGATAGAGTAACAGAGAGAGCGGGAGTGGGTATAGAAAGAGTAACAGAGAGAGGGAGTGGGTATAGATTGAGTAACAGAGAGAGAGGGAGTGGGTATAGAAAGAGTAACAGAGAGAGGGAGTGGGTATAGATTGAGTAATAGAGAGAGAGGGAGTGGGTATAGATAGAGTAACAGAGAGACAGGGAGTGGGTATAGATCAAGTAATAGAGAGAGGGAGTGGGTATAGATAAAATTACAGAAAGAGCGGGGAGTGGGTATAGATAGAGTAATAGAGAGAGGGAGTGGGTGAGTAGATAGAGTAACAGAGAGGGAGGAGTGGGTATAGATAGAGTAACAGAGAGAGGGAGTGGGTATAGATAGAGTAACAGAGAGAGGAGTGGGTATAGATAGAGGAACAGAGAGAGGGTGGGTATAGATAGAGTAACAGAGAGAGAGAGTGGGTATAGATAGAGTAACAGAGATGGAGAGTGGGTATAGATAGAGTAACAGAGAGAGAGGGAGTGGGTATAGATAGAGTAACAGAGAGAGGGAGGCAGAGAGGGATTGGGTATATATAGAGTAACAGAGAGAGGGAGTGGGTATAGATAGAGTAACAGAGAGGGAGAGTGGGTATAGATAGAGTAACAGAGAGGGAGAGTGGGTATAGATAGAGTAACAGAGAGAGGGAAAGGGTATAGATAGAGTAACAGAGAGGGAGTGGGTATAGATAGAGTAACAGAGAGGGAGAGTGGGTATAGATAGAGTAACAGAGAGAGGGAGTGGGTATAGATAGAGTAACAGAGAGGGAGAGGGTATAGATAGAGTAACAGAGAGGGAGAGTGGGTATAGATAGAGTAACAGAGAGAGGGAGTGGGTATAGATAGAGTAACAGAGAGAGGGAGTGGGTATAGATAGAGTAACAGAGAGAGGGTGGGTATAGATAGAGTAACAGAGAGAGAGAGTGGGTATAGATAGAGTAACAGAGATGGAGAGTGGGTATAGATAGAGTAACAGAGAGAGAGGGAGTGGGTATAGATAGAGTAACAGAGAGAGGGAGTGGGTATAGATAGTGTAACAGAGAGAGAGAGGGAGTGGGTATAGATAAGATATAGTAACAGAGAGAGAGGGAGTGGGTATAGATAGAGTAACAGAGAGAGGGAGTGGGTATAGATAGAGTAACAGAGAGAGGGAGGAAGAGAGGTGGGTATAGATAGAGTAACAGAGAGAGAGACGGAGTAGGTTTAGATAAGATATAGTAACAGAGAAAATGGGAGTGGGTATAGATAGAGTAACAGAGAGAGGGAGTGGGTATAGATAAGATATAGTAACAGAGAGAGAGGGAATGGGTATAGATAGAGTAACAGAGAGAGAGAGAGACGGAGTGGGTTTAGATAAGATATAGTAACAGAGAGAGAGGGAGTGGGTATAGATAGAGTAACAGAGAGAGGGAGTGGGTATAGATTGAGTAATAGAGAGAGAGGGAGTGGGTATAGATAGAGTAACAGAGAGAGAGGGAGTGGGTATAGATAGAGTTACAGAGAGAGAGGGAGTGGGTATAGATCGAGTAATAGAGACAGAGGCAGTGGGTATAGATAGAGTAACAGAAAGAGCGGGAGTGGGTATAGATAAGATATAGTAACAGAGAGAGAGGGAGTGGGTATAGATAAGATATAGTAACAGAGAGAGAGGGAGTGGGTTTAGATAAGATATAGTAACAGAGAGAGAGGGAGTGGGTATAGATAGAGTAACAGTGAGAAGGACTGGGTATAGCTAGAGTAATAGAGAGAGGGAGTGGGTATAGATAGAGTAACAGAGAGAGAGGGAGTGGGTATAGATTAGATATAGTAACAGAGAGAGAGGTAGTGGGTTTAGATAGAGTAACAGAAGGAGCGGGAGTGGGTATAGATAGAGTAACAGAGAGAGGAGTGGGTAGATAGAGTAACAGAGATGGAGAGTGGGTATAGATAGAGTAACAGAGAGAGAGGGAGTGGGTATAGATAGAGTAACAAAGAGAGAGAGTGGGTATAGATCGAGTAATAGAGAGAGAGGGAGGTATAGATAGAGTAACAGGGAGAGGGAGTGGGTATAGATAGAGTAACAGAGAGATGGGAGTGGGTAGATAGAGTAACAGAGAGAGCGGGAGTGGGTATAGAAAGAGTAACAGAGAGAGGAGTGGGTATAGATTGAGTAACAGAGAGAGAGGGAGGGTATAGAAAGAGTACAGAGAGAGGGAGTGGGTATAGATTGAGGAAGAGGAGAGGGAGTGGGTATAGATAGAGCAATAGAGAGACAGGAGTGGCTATAGATCAAGTAATAGAGAGAGAGGGAGTGGTATAGATAAAATTACAGAAAGAGCGGAGTGGGTATAGATAGAGTAAAGAGTAGAGGAGTGGGTATAGATATAGTAACAGAGAGAGGGAGTGGGTATAGATAGAGTAACAGAGAGGGAGGGAGGAGTGATAGATAGAGAACAGAGAGAGGGAGGGTATAGATAGAGTAACAGAGAAAGGGAGTGGGTATAGATAGAGCAATGAGAGGTGGGTGGGTATAGATAGAGTAACAGAGAGAGAGGGTATAGATAGAGAAACGAGAGATGGAGAGTGGGTATAGATAGAGTAACAGAGAGAGAGGGTGGGTATAGATAGAGTAACAGAGAGAGGGAGGCAGAGAGGGATTGGGTATATATAGAGTAACAGAGAGAGGAAGGAGTATAGATAAGTAACAGAGAGAGGGAGGGTATAGATAGAGTAACAGAGAGGGAGAGAGTGGGTATAGATAGAGTAACAGAGAGGGAGAGGGTATAGATAGAGTAACAGAGAGAGGGAAAGGGTATAGATAGAGTAACAGAGAGGGAGTGGGTATAGATAGAGTACAGAGAGGGAGAGTGGGTATAGATAGAGTAACAGAGAGAGGGAGGGTATAGATAGAGTAACAGAGAGGGAGAGGTATAGATAGAGTAACAGAGAGGGAGAGTGGTATAGATAGAGTAACAGAGAGAGGGAGGGTATAGATAGAGTAACAGAGAGAGGGAGGTATAGATAGAGTAACAGAGAGAGGGTGGGTATAGATAGAGTAACAGAGAGAGAGAGTGGGGGTATAGATAGAGTAACAGAGATGGGAGAGTGGGTATAGAGAGAGTAACAGAGAGAGGGAGTGGGTATAGATAGAGTAACAGAGAGAGGGAGTGGGTATAGATAGTGTAACAGAGAGAGAGAGGGGAGGGTATAGATAAGATATAGTAACAGAGAGAGAGGGAGTGGGTATAGATAGAGTAAATAGAGAGAGGAGAAGAGAGAGAGTGGTTATAGATAGAGAGTAATGAGAGAGCGGGGAGTGGGTATAGATAGAGTAACAAAGAGAGAGGGAGTGGGTATAGATCTAGTAATAGAGAGAGAGGGAGTGGTATAGATAGAGTAACAGGGAGAGAGAGTGGGTAGATAGAGTAATAGAGAGAGGGAGTGGGGTATAGATAGAGTAACAGAGAGAGCAGGAGTGGGTATAGATAGAGTAACAGAGAGACGGGGAGTGGGTATAGATAGAGTAACAAAGAGAGAGGGAGTTGGTGGTAGATCGAGTAACAGAGAGAGGGGAGTGGGTATAGATAGAGTAATAGAGAGAGGGAGTGGGTATAGATAGAGTAACAGAGAGAGCGAGGAGGTATAGAAAGAGTAACAGAGAGGGAGTGGGTATAGATTGAGTAACAGGAGAGAGAGGGAGTGGTATAGAAAGAGTAACAGAGAGAGTGGGAATGGGTATAGATTGAGTAATAGAGAGAGAGGGAGTGGGTATAAGATAGAGTAACAGAGAGACAGGGAGTGGGTATAGATCAAGTAATAGGGAGAGAGGGAGTGGTAGATAAAATTACAGAAAGAGCGGGAGGGTATAGATATAGTAACAGAGAGAGGGAGGGTATAGATAGAGTAACAGAGAGGGAGGGAGTGGGTATAGATAGAGTAACAGGAGAGGGGAGTGGGTATAGATAGAGTAACAGAGAGAGGAGTGGGTATAGATAGAGTAACAGAGAGAGGGTGGGTATAGATAGAGTAACAGAGAGAGAGAGAGTGGGTATAGATAGAGTAACAGAGATGGAGAGTGGGTATAGATAGAGTAACAGAGAGAGAGGGAGTGGATATAGATAAGATATAGTAACAGAGAGAGAGGGAGTGGATATAGATAAGATATAGTAACAGAGAGGGAGGGTAAAATATAGATAGAGTAACAAAGAGAGAGGGAGTGGGTATAGATCGAGTAATAGAGAGAGAGGAGTGGGTATAGATAGAGTAACAGGGAGAGGGAGTGGGTATAGATAGAGTAACAGAGAGATGGAGAGGGTATAGAGTAATAGAAAGAGCGGGAATGGGTAGATAGAGTAAAGAGAGAGAGAGGGAGTGGCATAGATAGAGTAACAGAGAGAAGGAGTGTATAGATAGTGTAACAGAGAGAAGGAGGTATAGATAGAGTAACAGAGAGAGAGAGAGTGGGTATAGATAGAGTAACAGAGAGAAGGAGTGGGTATAGATAGTGTAACAGAGAGAAGGAGTGGGTATAGATAGAGTACAAAGAGAGAGGGAGTGATATAGATAAGATATAGTAACAGAGAGAGAGGGAGTGGTAGATTAGATATAGTAACAGAGAGAGAGGGAGGGGTTTAGATAAGATATAGTAACAGAGAGAGCGGGAGTGGGTATAGATTGAGTAACAGAGAGAGAGGGAGTGGATATAGATAAGATATAGTAACAGAGAGAGAGGGAGTGGATATAGATAAGATATAGTAACAGAGAGAGGGAGTGGGTATAGATAGAGTAACAAAGAGAAGGAGTGGGTATAGATAGAGTAACAGAGAGAGGGAGTGGATATAGATAAGATATAGTAACAGAGAGAAGGAGTGGGTATAGATAGAGTAACAGAGAGAAGGAGTGGGTATAGATAGAGTAACAGAGAGAGAGGGAGTGGATATAGATAAGATAGAGTAACAGAGAGAAGGAGTGGGTATAGATATAGTAACAGAGAGAAGGGAGTGGGTATAGATAGAGTAACAGAGAGAAGGAGTGGGTATAGATAGAGAATAGAGAGAAGGAGTGGGTATAGATAGAGTAACAGAGAGAAGGAGTGGGTATAGATAGAGTAACAGAGAGAAGGAGTGGGTATAGATATAGTAACAGTGAGAGGGAGTGGGTATAGATAGAGTAACAGAGAGATGGACTGGGTATAGATAGAGTAACAGAAAGAGCGGGAGTGGGTATAGATATAGTAACAGAGAGAGAGAGGGAGTGGGTATAGATAGAGTAACAGAGAGAAGGAGTGGGTATAGAGAGTGTAACAGAGAGAAGGAGTGGGTATAGATAGATAACAGAGAGAGAGGGAGTGGATATAGATAAGATATAGTAACAGAGAGAGAGGGAGTGGGTATAGATTAGATATAGTAACAGAGAGAGAGGGAGAGGGTTTAGATAAGATATAGTAACAGAGAGAGCGGGAGTGGGTATAGATCGAGAATGAGAGGAGAGGGGATAATAGATAGAGTAACAGAGAGAGAGGGAGTGTGGTATAGATAGAGTAACAGAGAGAGCGGGAGTGGGTATAGATAGAGTAACAGAGAGAGAGGGAGTGGGCAGATAGAGTAACAGGAGAGGGAGTGGGTATAGATAGAGTAACAGAGATGGAGTGGGTATAGATAGAGTAACAGAGAGAGGGAGTGGGTATAGATAGAGAACAGAGAGAGCGGGAGTGGTTATAGATAGAGTAACAGAGAGAGCGGGAGGGTATAGATAGAGTAACAAAGAGAGAGGGAGTGGGTATAGATCTAGTAATAGAGAGAGAGGGAGTGGTATAGATAGAGTAACAGGGGAGAGAGAGGTATAGATAGAGTAATAGAGAGAGGGAGGGTATAGATAGAAAGTAACAGAGAGAGCAGGAGTGGGTATAGATAGAGTAACAGAGAGAGCGGGGAGTGGGTAGATAGAGAATAAAAAGAGAGGGAGTTGGTATAGATCGAGTAACAGAGAGGGAGGGAGGGGTATAGATAGAGTAATAGAGAGAGGGAGTGGGATAGATAGAGAACATGAGAGAGCGGGGAGTGGGTATAGAAAGAGTAACAGAGAGAGGGAGTGGGTATAGATTGAGAACAGAGAGGGAGTGGGTATAGAAAGAGTAACAGAGAGAGGGAATGGGTATAGATTGAGTAATAGAGAGAGAGGGAGGGGTATAGATAGAGTAAATAGAGAGACAGGGAGTGGGTAGATCAAGTAATAGAGAGAGAGAGGAGTGGGTATAGATAAAATTACAGAAAGAGCGGGAGTGGGTATAGATATAGTAACAGAGAGAGGAGGGTATAGATAGAGTAACAGAGAGGGAGGGAGTGGGTATAGATAGAGTAACAGAGAGAGGGAGTGGGTATAGATAGAGTAACAGAGAGAGGGAGTGGGTATAGATAGAGTAACAGAGAGAGGGTGGGTATAGACAGAGTAACAGAGAGAGAGAGAGTGGGTATAGATAGAGTAACAGAGATGGAGAGTGGGTATAGATAGAGTAACAGAGAGAGAGGGAGTGGATATAGATAAGATATAGTAACAGAGAGATGGAGTGGGTATAGATAGAGTAACAGAAAGAGCGGGAATGGGTATAGATAGAGTAACAGAGAGAGAGAGGGAGTGGGTATAGATAGAGTAACAGGAGGGAAGGAGTGGGTATAGATAGTGTAACAGAGAGAAGGAGTGGGTATAGATAGAGTAACAGAGGAGAGAGGGAGTGGGTATAGATAGAGTAACAGAGAGAAGGAGTGGGTATAGATAGTGTAACAGAGAGAAGGAGTGGGTATAGATAGAGTAACAAAGAGAGAGGGAGTGGATATAGATAAGATATAGTAACAGAGAGAGAGGGAGTGGGTATAGATTAGATATAGTAACAGAGAGAGAGGGAGTGGGTTTAGATAAGATATAGTAACAGAGAGGAGCGGGGAGTGGGTATAGACGAGTAACAGAGAGAGGGAGGGTAGATAGAGTAACAGAGAGAGAGGGAGGGTATAGATAGAGGAACAGAGAGAGCGGGAGGAGGGTATAGATAGAGTAACCGAGAGAGAGGGAGTGGGTATAGATAGAGTAACAGAGAGAGGGAGGAAGAGAGAGAGTGGGTATAGATAGAGTAACAGGGAGAGGGAGTGGGTATAGATAGAGTAACAGAGAGATGGAGTGGGTATAGATAGAGTAACAGGGAGAGGGAGTGGGTATAGATTGAGTAACAGAGAGAGCGGGAGGGTATAGATAGAGAATAGAGAGAGGGAGGGTATAGATAGAGTAATAGAGAGAGAGGTGGGTATAGATAGAGTAACAGAGAGAGAGAGTGGGTATAGATAGAGTAACAGAGATGGAGAGTGGTATAGATAGAGTAACAGAGAGAGAGGGAGTGGATATAGATAAGATATAGTAACAGAGAGAGAGGGAGGGATATAGATAAGATATAGTAACAGAGAGAGCGGGAGTGGGTATAGATAGAGTAACAAAGAGAGAGGGAGTGGGATAGATCGAGTAATAGAGAGAGAGGGAGTGGGTATAGATAGAGAATAGGGAGAGGGGAGTGGGTATAGATAGAGTAACAGAGAGATGGAGTGAGTATAGATAGAGTAACAGAGAGAGAGCGGGAGTGGGTATAGAAAAGAGTAACAGAGAGAGGGAGGGTATAGATTGAGTAATAGAGAGAGAGGGGAGTGGGTATAGATAGAGTAAATAGAGAGACAGGGAGTGGGTATAGATCAAGTAATAGAGAGAGAGGAGTGGGTATAGATAAAATTACAGAAAGAGCGGGAGTGGGTATAGATAGAGTAATAGAGAGATGAGTGGGTATAGATAGAGTAACAGAGAGAGGGAGGGAGTAACAGAGAGAGGGAGTAGAGAAGAGTAACAGAGAGAGGGAGTGGGTATAGATAGAGGAACAGAGAGAGGGAGGGTATAGATAGAGTAACAGAGAGAGGGTGGAAGATAGAGAGAGTGGGAGTAGATAGAGTAACAGAGATGGAGAGGGTATAGATAGAGAGTAACAGAGAGAGAGGGAGTGGGTATAGGATAGGAGTAACAGAGAGAGGGAGGCAGAGAGGGATTGGGGGAGTAGTAGAGTAACAGGAGAGAGGGAGGGTATAGACAGATAACAGAGAGAGAGAGAGGGCAGATAGAGTAACAGAGGGGAGAGTGGGTATAGATAGAGTAACAGAGAGAGGGAAAAGGGTATAGATAGAGTAACAGAGAGGGTAGGGCATAGATAGAGTAACAGAGGGAGAGTGGGTATAGATAGAGTAACAGAGAGAGGGAGTGGGTATAGATAGAGTAAGTAGAGAGGGAGAGGGTATAGATAGAGTAACAGAGAGGGAGAGTGGGTATATAGATAGAGTAAATAGAGAGAGGGAGTGGGTATAGATAGAGTAACAGAGAGAGGGAGTGGTATAGATAGAGTAACAGAGAGGGTGGGTATAGATAGAGTAACAGAGAGAGAGAGGGTATAGATAGAGTAACAGAGATGGAGAGTGGGGCAGGATAGGGAGTAACAGAGAGAGGGAGTGGGTATAGATAGAGTAACAGAGAGAGGGAGTGGGTATAGATAGTGTAACAGAGAGAGAGAGGGAGTGGGTATAGATAAGATATAGTAACAGAGAGAGAGGGAGTGGCTATAGATAGAGTAACAGAGAGAGGGAGGAAGAGAGAGAGTGGGTATAGATAGAGTAACAGAGAGAGGGAGGAAGAGAGGGAGTGGGTATAGATAGAGTAACAGAGAGAGAGAGAGACGGAGTAGGTTTAGATAAGATATAGTAACAGAGAAAATGGGAGTGGGTATAGATAGAGTAACAGAGAGAGGGAGTGGGTATAGATAAGATATAGTAACAGAGAGAGAGGGAATGGGTATAGATAGAGTAACAGAGAGAGAGAGAGATGGAGTGGGTTTAGATAAGATATAGTAACAGAGAGAGGGAGAGAGGGTATAGATAGAGTAACAGAGAGAGGGAGTGGGTATAGATTGAGTAATAGAGAGAGAGGGAGTGGTATAGATAGAGTAACAGAGAGAGAGGGAGTGGGTATAGATAGAGTTACAGAGAGAGAGGGAAAGGATAGAGAGTAATAGAGAGAGAGGCAGTGGGTATAGATAGAGTAACAGAAAGAGCGGGAGTGGGTATAGATAAGATATAGTAACAGAGAGAGAGGGAGTGGGTATAGATAAGATATAGTAACAGAGAGAGAGGGAGTGGGTTTAGATAAGATATAGTAACAGAGAGAGAGGGAGTGGGTATAGATAGAGTAACAGTGAGAAGGACTGGGTATAGCTAGAGTAATAGAGAGAGGGAGTGGGTATAGATAGAGTAACAGAGAGAGAGGGAGTGGGTATAGATTAGATATAGTAACAGAGAGAGAGGTAGTGGGTTTAGATAGAGTAACAGAAAGATCGGGAGTGGTATAGATAGAGTAACAGAGAGAGGGAGTGGGTATAGATAGAGTAATAGAGATGGAGAGTGGGTATAGATAGAGTAACAGAGAGAGGGGAGGTATAGATAGAGTAACAAAGAGAGAGGGAGTGGGTATAGATCGAGTAATAGAGAGAGAGGGAGTGGCATAGATAGAGTAACAGGGAGAGGGAGGGTATAGATAGAGTAAACAGAGAGATGGAGTGGGTATAGATAGAGTAACAGAGAGAGCGGGAGTGGGTATAGAAAGAGTAACAGAGAGGGAGTGGGTATAGATTGGAGTAATGAGAGAGAGGGAGGGGTATAGAAAGAGTAACAGAGAGAGGGAGTGGGTATAGATTGGAGTAATAGAGAGAGGGAGTGGGTATAGATAGAGTAACAGAGAGACAGGGAGTGGGTATAGATCAAGTAATAGAGAGAGAGGGAGTGGGTATAGATAAAATTACAGAAAGAGCGGGAGTGGGTATAGATAGAGTAATAGAGAGAGGGAGTGGGTATAGATAGAGTAACAGAGAGGGAGGGAGTGGGTATAGAGAGTGAGTAACAGAGAGAGGGAGTGGGTATAGATAGAGTAACAGAGAGAGAGGGAGTGGGGTATAGATAGAGTGAACAGAGAGAGGGTGGGTATAGATAGAGTAACAGAGAGAGAGGGGTATAGATAGAGTAATAGAGATGAGAGTGGTATAGATAGGATAACAGAAGAAGTAAGGTATAGATAAATAACAGGAAACAGAGGGGATTATAGGATAACAGAGAGTAAGGTACTGGAATAATAACAGAGAGGAGGATGGAGGTATGATAGAGTAACAGGGAAGGGAGATGGTATAGATAGAGTAACAGAGAGAGAGGAACGGGTAGATAAATGTAGAGAGGAGTGGGTATAGATGGGAGTGCAGAGAGGAGGATGGAGTATAGATAGAGTGAACAGAGAGATGGGTATAGATAGAGAGGTAACAGGAGAGGAGGGTATAGATAGAGGTAACAGAGAGGAGTGGGGTATAGATAGAGTAACAGAGAGGATGGAGTATAGATAGAGTAACAGAGAGAAGAGGAGTGGATATAGATATAAAATGCTTTCTAGGATCAGGTCTTCAGATGATATTAGGGAAGAAAGGAGATGGAGGTATAGATAAGTAACAGAGATGGAGAGTGGGTATAGATAGAGTAACAGAGAGAGTGGAGTGTATAGATAGAAGTAACAGGAGAAGAGGAGTGGTATAGATAGTGTAACAGAAAGAAAGATGGGTATAGATAAGATATAGTAACAGAGAAGAGAAGGAATGGAATATAGATATGAAATGCTTTCATAGAGAAGAGGGAGAAGGAGAAAAGTGAGCGATAAAGTGTAGAGAGAACGAAGTGGTATAGATAGAATAACAGAAAGAAACAGATAAGTTCAAGATAAGATATAGTAACAGAGATGGTGGGTATAGATGGAAGTAACAGGAGAGAAAGTGGGTATAGATGGGATATAGTAACAGAGAGAGAGGAGAATGGGTATAGATAAATCAAACAGAGAGGACGAAGGAAATAGTCAGGTTCGATCGATATAAGTAACAAAGAGAAGATGGAGTAAATAGATAGAGTAACAGAGAGAGGAGTGGAGTATAGATTGAGTAATAGGAAGAGGAGGATGGGTATAGATAGAGTAACAGAGAGAGGTTTGGATATAGATAGAAGTTATAGGAGAGAGGGAGTGGGTATAGATCGAGTAATAGAGAGAGAGGCAATCGGTATAGATAGAGTAACAGAAAGAGCGGGAGTGGGAGATAGATAAGATATAGTAACAGAGAGAGAGGAGGGAGGGTATAGATAAGATATAGTAACAGAGAGAGAGGGAGTGGGTTTAGATAAGATATAGTAACAGAGAGAGGGAGTGGGTATAGATAGAGTAACAGTGAGAAGGACTGGTATAGCTAGAGTAATAGAGAGGGATGGGTAGATAGAGTAACAGAGAGAGAGTGGAGTGGGTGATTAGATATAGTAACAGAGAGAGGTAGTGGGTTTAGATAGAGTAACAAGAAAGAGCGGAGTGGGTATAGATAGAGTAACAGAGAGGGAGTGGGTATAGATAGAGTAACAGAGATGGAGAGTGGGTATAGATAGAGTAACAGAGAGAGAGGGAGTGGGTATAGATAGAGTAACAAAGAGAGAGGAGTGGGTATAGATCGAGTAATAGAGAGAGAGGGGAGGGTATAGATAGAGTAACTTTCTAAAGGGAGGTGGTGAATCAGTGCTAGAAGATGGAATTTCTGGGATGTGAATAGAGTAACAGAGAGAAGACGAAGTGGATATAAAAGGAAAGTGTGCTAGGAAGAAGAGGTGATATGGGTCGATAACAGAGAGAGAGAAAGTGGGTATAAAGAAAAAATGCTAGAGAGAAGAATGTTATCGATCAAATGTAGAAGTCGATATCGATAAATGCTAGAAGAAGACAGAGTATTCTCGTCAAATGCTCGAAGAAAGTGATATCGTCATTCAGTAGAATGGGTATAGATAAGTAATAGATGGGGAGAGGATGATTATCAGATATAGTAACGAACAGAGAGAGAGAAGTGGGTATAGATAAATTAACAGAGAAGGGAAGGATCAGGTATAGATGGAAATGGGCAGAAGAGAGATGGGTATAGATAGGTAACAGAGAAAGAGTGGTATAGATAGATGAACAGAGAGAGATAGATATAGATGGAAGTAACAGAGAGAGAAGTGGGATAGATAGAGTAACAGAGATGGGAGAGTGGGTATAGATGGAGTAACAGAGAGAGAGGGAGTGGGTATAGATAGAGTAACAGAGAGGACAGGAGGGATTGGGTATATATAGAGTAACAGAGAGAGAGGAAGTGGGTATAGATAGAGAATAGAGAGAGGGAGTGGGTAGATAGAGTAACAGAGAGGGAGAGTGGGTATAGATAGAGTAACAGAGAGGGAGAGTGGGTATAGATAGAGTAACAGAGAGAGGGATAGAGTAACAGAGAGGAGTGGGTATAGATAGAGTAACAAGAGGGAGGGTATAGATAGAGAAGAGAGAGGGAGAGTGTGGTAGATAGAGTAACAGAGAGAGGGAGTGGGTATAGATAGAGTAACAGAGAGGGAGAGGGTATAGATAGAGTAACAGAGAGGGAGAGTGGGTATAGATATAGAGTAACAGAGAGAGGGAGGGGTATAGATAGAGTAACAGAGAGAGGGAGTGGGTATAGATAGAGTAACAGAGAGAGGGGGTGGGTATAGATAGAAGTAACAGAGAGAGAGTGGGTATAGATGGAAGTAACGAGATGGAGAGTGGGTATAGATAGAGTAATAACAGAGAGGGATGGGTATAGATAAGTAACCAGAGAAGAAAGTGGGTCATAGATAGTGTAACAGAGAGAGAGGAATTAGGTATAAGATAAGATGTAAGTAACAGAGAAGAAGAGGATGGTTATAATTCAGATGACGAAGAAAGGGAGGAAGAAAGGATGGATTATAGATAAATGCTAGAAAATAGGAGTCGATATAGATCGATAACAAAGAGAGAAAGTGGATATTGGATCAGTAACTGAAGGGATGGAGTATAGATAAATGCTCAGAGAAGATGATTTGATGTTCATAAAGAAGAGAGTCGTGATAAAATGCTCGAAGAGAGACAGGATGGAGTATAGATAGAAATAACAGAAAACAGGAAGTCGGTATAGATAGAGTAACAAGAGGTTGGTATAGATCGAGAGTAACAGAGAAGTGGGTATAG